>NW_015170887.1:2651339-2668629 GCF_001447785.1 Gekko japonicus
CCCAGTCCAGGCCGGGTCCCCTCCCCCCCCCTTTTTCTCTCTCTCCCCTCCCAACATTCTCTCTCTCACCCACTCTGTTTCCCCCCTCTGTTTCTCTGCCCTTCTTCCTTCTCAACTATCCTTCCTCCCATTCACTCTCTTTCCATCTCTGTCTTTCTACCCATCTTCCTTCCTTCCTTCCTTCCTTCCTTCCTTCCTTCCTTCCTTCCTTCCTTCCTTCTTTCCTTCCTTCCTAGCTTTCTCCCTTCCTTTCTTTCCAAATTACTACCATTCACCCCACTCCGTCTCCCCCCCTTTTCTCTCTTTCCCCCCTATCTAACTCTGTCTCTCTCTCTCTACCTCCTCTTCTCCATTCCTCCCTTCCACTCGCCCTTCCTTCCTATCTAGGGCCCGTCGTCTACCGCCACGACGGGCTTTCCTTACTAGTATAGTAATAAATATGTCATAATTGAAGTTAAATTGGAAAATGATAATCTCTTCTGTTCCTGTTTCTACTTACATACTGTTTTTACTTCTAAAGGATAAGCATGAAGTTGGTTAGCATATTATTCTTTGATTACATATAGTAGAAACAATAGTAGTCTGTTTAGATATATTAATAGATGGAAACATTTAATGAGGATGAAAAATAACCAATACTTTGAATTTTTGAAAATATATACTAGAAATATTAGTAGCTTATTTAGACATAAGTTAGTAAAATAAAGTGTTGCTAAGATGATAGCCTTTGTTATGGTAAAAGTTTAGTTAACATTGTTATGTTATGTATGAGAATTCTGAGTAGATATTATGACAATGTAATACTTTCTTTTTGAAAATTAATAAAATATTTCTTATATAAAAAAGGAAAAAGATGAAAACACCAGGGCAATAGCCCTGTTTAAATAGCATGCAAAAACCACACCCAAACACACTCAACTCCCAAAGATAGGCTATTTACATAACATTAGTTTCTCATTGGTAACTTCTAGAGTCCTGGTGGGCTATTGTTCAAGAGCTCCAAGCTCACCCAGTCTCTGGTATATAGTCCTGGAATGTTCTGAACTAATACATAACATACCCATGACCCCATATGGGGGGGGGGAAATTCACCTTGGACAGCACCTGCCACACTGTTGGATACGAGCAGTGCCATCCTAAGCAGAGTTACATCCTATTAACCCAGTTGATTGAAATTGAATTGGAAAGGTGTGGTGGACATGCGATAAAGTTAAATTCTACAAAAAACAAGACTTTTACCTTACCATACACATAGTGACAGCAGCAAGAATATTATATGCTAAATATTGGGGCAAGTGATGCTCTGTATTCTTGGTGCTTGGGGGGGGGCAACAGTGGGAGGGCTTCTAGTGTCCTGGCCCCACTGCTGGACCTCCTGATGGCACCTGGTATTTTGGCCACTGTGTGACAGAGTGTAGGACTGGATTGGCCATTGGCCTGATCCAACATTGACTTCTCTTATGTTCTTATTGGAGAAGAAATGAAGTCCATCCAAAGGAAGAAGTTATAAATAAAATACTGGAAACAGCAGAGATGGACAATTTAACTTCAATTCTGAGAGGACGTAACAAATTTTTTTTTGAGGACACATGGTCAAGAAATGGATAGAAGAGTACAACATATAAAATTTCCAGACATATAATTGAAATAAAAGGAAATAAGAACTATATGTTTAATTGTAAGCAAAAGGTATATATGAAAATTATAAGGTGGATAAAAGAAATGAATGTTTTGGATACAGTATGAGGTCAATAGCTAGGTTAAATAATGATAGAAATGAAATCCCTCTAATTTGTATTTATGTATGTTTGTCTTTGTCTTTCTTATATATGAAATAATTTTTTTAAAAGAAATTGACTTGGAAGGACATAACTCTCTTTAGGACTGCACTGTAAAAATGTAATAGCAGCCGCCGCAGCAGCAACTTGCAGTATATGACCAAGCATACACAAATGCCAAATCATTTTGCTTGCCTGGGCACAGATTTAGGCATCAGGCATCATCATCTTCATTGTTGTAGCTGTTAAAGTTGTGTGGCAGAAAGTAGGAGTTGTGGGTAGTGATATTTTGGATTCTTACATTGTACTTCCTCCACAACAGATTCTAGGGCACATCACATAAATACTGGATAATTTTATAACTCTCCCCCACCTTCCCCACTGAGTATAAAATGCTGCTCTCAGAATTCATCCTGCACATTGGCACCTGGACTTTCCACCTACTTGGCAGAGACTGAGATGAGTGCGGGAGTCAGCCACCATTCATTAGTGAATATTTTATGATCCCATTCTAGAGATCTTCTTCGCACTCCCTCTAGGTTTTTTTTTCCTACCCACTCCATGTTACCCACACAAAATATTTGCAGAGAATATTGATCAGAGACTGGTTGATGGTTTCAGGGAGATGCATGAATTCCTAAGGGATTACAATGACCGAGCCACTGCAACAAGGCTGCTGGCAGTCCAGTCCCTTCATTATCAGCCTTTGGTTGCTCTTTGCATCTAGAAAGAAATAAGCAGCTCAGTCAAGAACTGTCACATAGATGTGTGCACATGATGTGCACTAGGGTTGCCACCCTGCACCTAGTGCCATTATTCTGCCTTGCCACTAGGTGCCTCCCTTACACTGCATGTGAGAGAGGTGGGTAGCAAGTATATGGAGCAACAAAACGAATGCCCCCATAAGGACCTCTGCCCCCATAAGGACCACAATCAGCTTCTGCTGCAGAAAGCTCCTCTAGTTGCCAACTCTGCAAACAGGGAATCTTCAATAGAAATAAATGAAAGAAGAGGCCTATTTGCTAAATTTTCAAAACATGACAAAGGGGGAAATATGAAAATGTTGTGTTCGCATTTCATGTGCTAAAGTCCCAGTTCTGAACCTGAGGTTTTTTGTGTATTTTTAAAACATCAATTCACATTTTTTTTAACATGACCTTATTCAAATTGTTCAGGAACCTAGTTTACAGGGGATCACCAGCAGGACATGCAAATAATACCCCTTGAAAAGGACATGTTGGGGTTGCCAGCCCATGTCTGGCACCCAACAGGAAATAGTGACAAGACATTGGGAGGGGGCACTATCACATGTGATGTCACTTCCTGATAAAACCACAGAGTTTCTGGTGATTCCTACACTAATATGACATGATGTCTGGGTTTCCCCTTGAAGTGACATCATGTTACATGTGATGATTATTTTAATTTTTTTCTCCTGCCACGCAAAGGAACAGTGGTGTTATGTGTTGTTACCAGGGGTCATTTCATAGAAAAAGAGCTGCAGGAGCTCATTAGCATAACTTATTAGCATATGCCACACACCCTGACATCACAGGAAGTGTGCACCAGCCCCTCTGACAGGCAGAAGCACCGGATCCATTCTTTCCCCCCCTCTCCCTTCCCTTCACCTCCAAGTCGGGCGAAGGAAAAGGGGAGGGGGAGGATCTCAGGCGCTTCTGCCTGACAGAGGTGCTGGCGTGCCCACAGCCAGCCTGGGTGAATTATAGAATCATAGACTCATAGAGTGGGAAGGGACCTCCAGGGTCATCTAGTCCAGCCCCATGCACAATGCAGGAAATTCACCAATACCCCCCCACACCCCAGTGACCCCTGTTCCATGCCCAGAATATGATAAAGAAACCCCCCTCCAAGATCACTGGGGGCCAAAGTGGCCTGGAGAAAAATTGCTTCCTGGCCCCAAAGTGGCGATCAGCATTTCCCTGGGCGTGTAAGAAAGGGCCACAAGAACTAAGCACTGATGCAACCCTTCCTGCTCTACCTCTCGTGATTTGCCTAAGTTCACACAATCAGCATTATGATCCTTTTAAAGTTGAAAGCATGATATAAATGCAAAGGACTATTTGTAAGATTATCTGTAAGACACAAGACCAGGACGCATCTCACTTCTGGCAATCACTTGGAGAGACCCTATCACTCAGCTTCCATTGCCCCACACACACCCCACACTGGAATAAGAACATAATATCAGACCATAGCACATTGCAATAAAGTCCCTACAACTGTATACAGAAATACTGAGCTTCCCTACCATTTGCCACAACTAGCCCACCACACAACCAGGATCAAGACTCCTAAGTGGACCAACAGACAGGCATACACTCGTTTGAGAAACTGAGTATTACATTACAACACCTCTGGAACATTACAGATCAGTAGAGGCAGCACTGCACAGTGGTCAGAGTTGCAGATTGATGTGGGGAGACCCAGGTTTGTATTCTCACTCTGCTGGCTGAGTGACCCCGGGCCAAATCTCCCCTTCTCTACCTAACCTACCCCACAGGGTTGTTGTGAGGATGAAATGGAGACTCATGGGCAGGGTCCCCAGCTTCCCTGGCAGGAACACTATGTTAAGAAATCTCTCACAATTATGCAGCCATAGCAGGCAGGAGGGAAGGAGGCGAATACCTCCAGCACCAGAGACTTGTAGAGGAAGAGTCAAACTTTGGGGACTCACCCGTGCACCAGAGGGCCAAGGCAGCAGGAGGCAAGAAGCCTGGGCGAGCTGGGCTCCTCCATGCCTGGCAGAAGATGAGGTGCAAAGCCAAGAGGTGGGCAAGCAGAAGAGGCACTCAGCCAGCCGCACAAGCTGCGTGCAAAGAAACTCCTGCGCTTTTGGTTTTGCTTTTTGCCAATCCGCCTCCCAAGACTGCTCCAGGTGCTCCGGCCTGAGGGCTGCTGGGGGCAGGGCTCGAGTGCTCATTACTTGTGGAGCTGAGGCTCAATGTCTCCAGCTGCTCCGCCACCTTCCCTTCCCTTGGTTTGCTTGGGGAGCCTGAGCAAGCGCCCGAGCAAGCCGGCTGCTGGAGGGAAGGAGAGGCGGTTTAAACAACCTTCCCTTCCCTTGGCTTGCTCAGGATCCCCATGGCTGCAGAGAGCCCGAGCAAGCCGGCTGCTGGAGGGATGTGCATTTGGTTCGTCTGAACCGAATGCACCCCCGAAAATGGCCCACTCGGGCCCCTTTCAGGCTGCTGCGGGCCGATTCAGATTCTCTGATCTGAATCGGCTTCCCAAAGTTCTGTCCCATTATATCCTAAGGGCCATTTAAGTCAATGGCGAAAACATAGGGTATATTCTGGGGGCTGTAGGAAAGGGTGTTTGAGGGAGAGGCTCCAAAATCACAGGGTAGCTGCTGGAGCCCCTCCCCAAGACACCAGGGGGTCCAATTCTACGGGCCCCCAAACAGGTTGCCCCCATCCCCTCCATTGTTCTCTATGGTGGGGGAAAAGTTACATCACATGTGAGAGGTGGAATTTGCCCCTACGAGTCCAAGGCCACCACCCAGGGCCTCAGGGAGGCAAGGGAATGTCCCGCCCCTCCCCTCCCCCCACGCGTGGGCATCACAGCTGCCGCCGAGGACAGTGACGGCGGCAATAACGTTTTAAAGAGCTCCTCTCAAGAGCTGGGGGAGCCAGAATGACCTCTCACACGCGAGAAGTGGAATTTGCCCCAACGCTGCTCAGACATCACATGTGAGGTGGAATTTGCCCCTACGAGTCCAAGACCACCACCCCGGGGTCAGGGAGGCAAGGGAACATTTCGCAGTTTGCCACCGAAAACAGCGACGGCAGCCATGACTTTTTAAAGAGCCCCTCTTGCGAGCTGGGGGAGCCAGAATGACCTCTCGCGTGTGATGTCCGAGCAGCAACGCCGCTACGAGTCCAAAGCCACCACCCTGGGGCTCAGGGAGGCAGGGGAACGTTTCGCCCCCCAGCATGGGCATCGCAGCTGCCCCCAAGAACAGCGGCGGTGGCCATAAGTTTTTAAAGAGCCCCTAAGGACAGCTGGGGGAGCCAGAATGACCTCTCGCACCAGAGGTGGAATTTGCCCCTACGAGTCCAAGGCCACCACCCCGGGGCTCAGGGGGGGGGAGGAGAACATTCCACCCTGCCCCAGCGCGGGTGTCGCAGCTGCCACCGAGAACAGCGACAGTGGCAATAACTTTTTAAAGAGCCCCTCCCGAGAGCTGGGAGAGCCAGAATGACCTCTTGCGTGAACGCCGCTCAGACATCTCACAGGAGAGGTGGAATTTGCCCCTACAAGTCCAAGGCCACTGCCCCGGGGCTCAGGGAGGCAAGGGAACATTTTGCCCCGTCCCTCCCCCTCGCGTGTGGGCGTCGCAGCTGCCACGATAACTTTTTAAGTACCCAGGAAGGAGAGCTGGGAGAGCCAGAATGACCTCGCACGCAAGAGGTGGAATTTGCTGCTACGAGTCCAAGGCCACCACCCCGGGGCTCAGGGAGGCGAGGGAACGTTTTGCCCCCCCACCGTGTCCCAACTGATGGCTGGTGGGAGCAGGGGGCGGGGCTTATGTGCCCGCCCCCTGGGCTCCTGACTGGTGGAGTGGTGCTCTGGTGCGCTCCGGCAGGAACCGAGGCCTGGTTGTTACTGAGACTGAACTTCATGCCAAACTTCATAGACTGCAAGGATCCTGAGAGTCTCCTTGTGAGCCAATCAGAAGAGGGCATATTTTGGAGTGAATCATAGCTATTGGCTTTTACTATACAGAGGTAGTTATATTGAAGCAGCTAATGCCTGAGCCTTGTGTTAGATAGCATTGCTTGCTAGCAAGATTGAGCACTTGTTCTGATTGGTTGCCCAAAAAACAGACCAGAGAAGTCTAGAATGAAACAGGAAATGCAAACAAGGTATGTTGTAGTGTTCACTATGATTGATTATTACTGTGTCAGGAGGTGTGGTTTTGACTGCTCTTGACTGTATATAAGTGGGGATTGTTGCTGGGTTGTTGTGTGTGTCTTGTTCTGAGCTGAATAAAAGAAATCACTGTTGAGAAGGGCAGCCTCAAGCCCAGTATTTAATAAGTGGCAAAACTGTAGCCAGGACTGGGCCATTAGGTGCAGTGCCTTACCTGGCAATCCAATTTGAACCACCAAAATATTTTTCAAAGAACAGCCTTTTGATTTGTGGCATTTTCATTCAAATAATGAGAGTTTCTTTTTAGAACAGGAAAAGTTCTATCTAACAAACAAGCAAAAACAGTAGCAGTGAGTGCCCCCCACAGTGGTCATGCTGTTAAAGATACCCATTTGACCTGTCCAGTTCTACCCATATAAGACTCTGTTTATTGGATTTCTCATGAACCAGCATCTTTAAGTGTTACTGCCGCTTACCCTTTAGTTACACTCCGGAGGGGCAGCTGTTTCTGCCTGTTGCAGCAAAAAGAAACAGAAAAGTCTATTGTCACCATAAAGACTAACAACATTTTAAAATCTTGCTAGTCGTTAAGGTGCCTTTAGCTACTATGATTCTGAGCGTGGCAGGGTGCTTAAATGGATTAAAGGGCAATATAAGAAATTACTGTTTAGAAAGAGATGTTTGTTATGTATGGTCAAAATCTTCTGAACTGAAAGATAGTTGTTCTTACTGAAGGCACATATTTCTGATATTAACAATGCATAGGCAATAAAAATACAGATAATAAAGACATGGGCTTGGCAAGACACATATCGAAATTATTTTCAGATAGGATGGAATCACTGTAGCAATAGAATCTACAATTTACAGACATTCCCTTATATTTTACCGTGTTGTTCAGGATAGTTTGTGGACATGCACAAAGACGGGATGACTTTACTTCTAGAACAAGGCTTAGAGAGTGCCGTACAAGACGTTTTAGGTTTTTATTATTATTTTATTTATGTTATTCATAGTCTGTCTTTCTTACTGAGACTTAAGGTGGTTTACATAGTGCAAGTCAAATCCAATCAACAGGATGGGACATCCAATGACCCAGTACCATAGGGGCTGGACTACAGAAATCTGAAGACAAACAGAAATCTAAAACACAGCTGAAACAAAGCATAAACATTTAAACATGACATATTCAATGGCGTAGACACCATCATACCATCAAGCAGAAATCAGGCAGAACGCAGTAAAAGCAGGGCAATACATACAGTAAACATCGCAGTAGGCTACTGTTGTATGCTTTTATAAAAATGCCCCCTTGAACATTTCTGTTTGGCACATTCTGTGAAATGGTAGTGATTTTTGACTCAGTTTTATTTTTATGCAATTAGATTCACTCCATTCCTGGGATAACAATATTGTAAGACTTAAAGAGCTAAAACACTCTGAATCAGGCCATACAAACTAAGCAGTTGCCTTGGAAATCACAGGCTCCAATTCATTAGAAACCAGTAATTAATTACACTTTCAAATTTCTGTCTGGAATGCTTGGTTTAGGTACCAGTTTTTTATTCTGCCCTTTCTGCAAGGTGGCATATATGGTTCCCTCCACCCCTTTTTATCCTTACAACCCTAAGAAGGAGTTCAGACAGAGAAAGAGCAACTGGCCCAAGGTCACAAAGTGCATCTCATGGCTGAATGGGGATTTAAGCAGTCTAACCACTGAACCACACTGTCTAACAAAAGCCCTAGAGAACTACTCATCTCATATATATCACCACTTCAGCCTCCCAGAATGCAGCTGCAGACCTGTAATGAAATGTAGAGAGAATGGCTATCTTTTAACTTCTGTTCTGGCGGGGAATCCTGATTCTCATGAGACTTCTCACACAACAAGCATTTATGAAGTGCCACTGAATACCATCACTATATCTAATAATCTAATATGACTAAAGCAGGAGAGCAGGGTGACCCACAGGTAATGTAGGGGGGTTATACATGCTCAGGGGACTGATTCCTTTGTAAAATGAACAAAAGAATAAAGAAGAAAAAAATCCCTGAAAACTATAAGATGAGAACTGAACAACGGCAGCCCGTGTGTTGGGGTTCAGAGGACATCCAAGTCCCCACCGCTGAGTACCACTACAGCAGAAGGGGAAGGTGGCAGTCTTACCAGCAGACTTTGGGAAGTGATGGCCATGGCCATGACGCCAACACCAGGCAGGCCCGCTGCTACTAAGTGGCTAGTGCAACCCAGGGTCCTCAAGTGATGACATCACTCTGTGATTGTGCCACCTGCCATTCAGCAGCTGTGGTGCCATTCAGTAGTCATGATGCTGGCGGCTCTAGTGTTGCCACTCAGTGTCTGTTGATAAGGGCTCCATCTTCCCTTGCCCTTCAGCAGCACTCAGTGTGTTGACTTGGGGCGCAGATATTCCCTCCATGAGGCCCAGAATGTTGAGAACATCTGAGAATTTGTTTTAAAAAAAGGCAGGGGGAAATTAGACTGGTTAAGCCCACAGAGTGTAGAGAAACCTGGAAAGAGAACTGTGCCTGCATATGGAACTCCAGATCATTCGTTCTTCCCTATGATTCTTTGTGGATCCCCATCTTGTTATACATGCAATAATCACATGGGTTTTTGTAGTGTGGTGATGCTGTATAAACAGTGAATAATGATATTGGTACAGTAACTATGGCCTCCAGTGCTCAAACTACATATAATGTCCTTATACAATAAACATTTGGGAAACTAGTATGGCAGTCTTAGGAGTTGTAAAATGAGTTATCTGAAAATCCCTCCAAGGTTTTATTCACTTTTGTAAGCTTTACCCACTCAAAAGCATGGCGGTGGTGGTTAAAGTCTGAATGACTCAAGGGATTCTACATATCCCCCTTTTTATTATGGACTAGAGATTCTCCTCCCTGATTTAGGGCTGACTCCTAAGCGCTATTCCTCTTTAGGCACACCTCTAGATGGAGCTTATGTGCCAGTCAGCATAGACATATTTTCTGGCGGGACCTTCCTATTATATTGTTTCCTATCATTTGAACAGGGGCCACAGGGGCTCAGAGGTTAAGATGCTGAGTTGCAGACCGGAAGGTTGGTAGCTTGGCAGTTCGAGACCCTAGTGCCACGTGACAGAGTGAGCTCCTGTCTAGTCCCAGCTCCTGCCAACCTAGCAGTTTGAAAGGAAGAAATTGCAAGAAGATAAATAGGTACCACTTTGGTGGGAAGGTAGCAGTGTTCCATGTGCCTTGGCATTTAATCATGCTGGCCACATGACCATGGAGAAGCCTTTGGACAGCGCTGGCTCTTCGGCTTGGAAATGATGAGCACCACCCCCTAGAGTCAGATTTGACTAGCTTTCGAGCAAGGGAAACCTTTACCTTTACTATAATTTGAACAACAGGGGATGGCTTGGATCTTTCTAGATGATTTAACAACACAGACTTTTTCCTCATAGAACTGTACTTAGCATCTTTCTGATCCATTCTCTGTAGTCTAAAAATCCTATTTGCAGATAACCGAGGCAGAGAACAGAAGTGATGGACTGGACCTTTAAGGTATCGGGAAAGTTCCTGGTGGCTGTTGCCATAGAGGGCCATTGGCGGTGTGGAACAAGGTGATCCAAGTGTCCCCTACAACACTGCAAGCCCTGTACAGGATCACACAGGTGTGCCTGTGTTAGAATTTTATTAAAATGGGGAAGTTTTCAACAAAACATATAAAATAGAATTACACTTAATAAAAGGAGCTAGATTTAAGCCCGGTGGCACCTTAGAGACCAATAAGAGTTTCAGGGTATAAACTTACAAGAGTCAAAGCTTCCGCCATAAGCTTATACCCCCCAAATCTTGTTGGTCTCTAAGGCACTAGTGGACTGAAACCTAGCTGCTCTACTGCAGGTTGACACAGCTACCCTCTAAAGCAGGGGTCCCCAGTCTGGTGCCTACCGACGCCTTTTCTGGCACCTGCCAAGTGTTTTTAGGAAGTGGGTGGGGCGAGGTAGAGCTTTTGTCCAGCAAGGCTTCTGACTATCTGGCTGTGCAGATTTTTAAAAAACTGTTGCTTTGACCGCAGCTACCGCCATAGCAAAAGGATCTGCCCTGTGTTACTAAAGTTAAGCTGTGGCAATCATTTTGTGACTTGTTCCATCTCCCGTTGCGGCAGCCATTTTGTTGCTGCACCTACCATGCTCTGTTAGCATTCCAAATGTGCCTGCAGGCTCAAAAAGGTTGGGGACCCTTGCTCTGAAATTAATAAGTGTGTGTGTGCTGATGTGTTGCTGTTTGCCATTATTAGGGCTGTACTGTGCCACAATTCTACAAAAGGCACAGAAAAAAGGAGAGTGTGTGGTACTGGGCAGAAACCGCAGCTTCCTGGGGATCACAGGTCATGTTACAAAATCCAAATTTCTAGTCCTTGTGGGTGCAAGGATAGCCTACAAAGTATATTCCCAATGCCTAGTGAAAACTTCAAAGTCTAAGAAGAGTTTAAACAGGATTTCTAATGCTCTGAGGGGAGTTCTCATTGCCCTGTGCAACTCCTTGCCTTTCCCTGTGACCAGCAAAACCCGAATAAACAATACAAAATTTTAAAAATATGCAGAATACATTAATCAAACCAAGAGAAAAGACACAAGCAAATTATTTTCAACTTGAATAAGTCAGATATGTTACATTTGAGCATTCAATGATTCAGAAGTTGGATTGCCTGGGCCACAATTTTTAATTCCTTTTTTGTATAGAGACATTATTCATTAGTGATATTATTTGATATCATTCAATAGGGGACTTGTACTCCATGTGCAATTGCATTTCCCTTTGTATTTACAGCTAAAATGGACCTGATGGCAAAATATCACAGACTGAAATACTACCTGGAGGAAAGACACCTGCAACAAGTGAGCAAAAACTTCACATTTTTATTGCAGAAAGAAAGATTATGTGGAGAGGCCTGGAGGCTTCTTGGCTAGGAATGTGGCATCTCTCCCTCACGGAGTACCACAAGGCAGAACCACTAGGGCCTGCAGGTGCTGTTTGGCACGGTCTGAGGTCTAGCAAAGCTCCAAATTGAGCATGGGCCATGCATCAGAGAAGCACACAAAATGCAGCGTGTTCTTTGCCCAGCACTTCCCCACCCCCCCTTTTGTTGATGTGTCCTGCTCCATTTTCAAAGAGGACAGCCTATAAAAAGCTTGCCTGTATTTGTTTGGTCATGCTGCTGGGGGTCTATTAGAGGTCTCTCCATCAGTAAATAAGTGGTAGTGGAATGGGGGGGGGGAAATGAAGAGAAAACACCTGTCACTGCTTGAAAGCAACTTGATTACTGTGGCTTTGCCACTTTTAAAATTGCCAATCTAGATCCCCCCCCTTTTTCTGCTTCTACCATCCCAGTCTTTGCTCCTCTCCCCCCCCCCCAAATGTCACCGAGCGATTAGATTTGCAAATAAGCAGGCAGGAAAACAGCAACAAAAAGGAGCTGGAGCTGAGGAGCAAGCAGGTATAATTACTGTAATTAACTCGAGCAGCAGGGGCACAGCCAGAGTCGGCAGCAAGCAAGGCAGTTGCTGCTGAGAGAGAGAGAGAGAGAGAGAGAGAGAGAGAGAGACAGAGAGAGAGACAGAGACACACAGAGAGAGACAGAGACAGAGAGTGCGAGAGAGAGCACACTCTGGCCTGTAAATGCAGGTCTTGTTTATAACATCACCACCCTCCCTTGTATGAGCTAAACTCTTCCTTGGAGAAGTCAAGCCTAACAGGCTGACTGGCTCCCAGAAGAAGTCCTTTGGAGGAGGAATAGTCCATACACGAACATTTACCTGATTCTAAGCCTAGCAGGAAATAGGTCAGTTTTTAAGGTCTTCTGCAGCTCTAGTCATTTGGGCATAAGAATTTCAGCGTTACCCAGGATAGCTCAATGGAACCTCCATGTTCAGTGGCAGTATGTTGCCAGAAAGCAACTTGGGAAGGTCCTTGCCCTCACACTCTGCTTGCTTGTGGGCATCCAAGAAGCATTCGGGTGGGCACTGTTGCAAAGCAGATGATGGATTAGATGGGGAGGAGCTGTGGCTCAGAGGCAAGGCTTTCAAGTTCCATTCCTGGTGTCTCCGGGTAAAGAGATCAGCTGATGAGAAAGCTCTTCACCTAAGATAATTCTGACACCATGTAGTGAAAAGTACGCAGACGGAGAGTGATTTCAGCAAAGCATACTTTATTCGATCAGGAACAAGACGACTTTGGCCGGCTCGCAGGCCGGCTTATATCCCCCAAGAAACCGCCACCCAAAACACACCCCTACTTCCCTATAGGTTATTTACAGTGGCCGAGAGTCCCATAGGCTCTCGGCCGGGAACCTAGCCCCCTGATTGGAGCGGGCTAGGATCCGCATAGTCCATTGTCTCTTGGAACGAAGCTCTGCGTTTGTCTCTGGACTTGTCTGGACTGGATACATTACATGTAGTATCCTCTGATGTCTGGTGGGTAGTCAGCAGAGATTCCTTTATTGCTTCCAATTGGGAAAACACTTATTGGAAAAGGACAACCCACACACCCACACCCACTGAACAAGACCTGAGTGAGGCCCCTCCCATACCGGCTTAGAGAGGGAAACGGAAGCTAGTTTGTGAGGGCTCACTCAAAGTACACATATATACATCATACCCGCAGACTCTGAAGAGTAGACAGTCCTGGCCTTGACAGACCAATGATTTGATTCAGCATAAGTCGGCTTCACATGCTCGTATACGTTCACAGATTCTGGATGGTCTGCCCCAGTCAGACTGCCACGTTCACTATAAGACAAAGGTTTCCAAACTGCAGTTAGAGACAAGGGCTAGTCCAAGGATTTTTGGCACCTTGAGATGACTTTGGTGCCCTTCTTCAGTGTGCTTCAGTGGTATCTAAACAAAAATTGCCTTGCAGGAGGTTATGATCATAAGAACAGTTTCTTGGCAGTGGGTCCCAATGAATAAAATGGCACTTCTGAATAGACCTGCTTAGCAGTTGGAAGGCATGAAGCCGCCCTTTACTGAACCAGACCCCTCTCGGTCCATCCAGGTCACCGCTTGTCTGCTCAGACCGGCAGCAGCTCTCCAGGGTCTCAGGCCAAGGTCTTTCTCGTCACCTCGGCTAACCTGATCTTTTTTTCTTTCTTTTTTTTAAAAGGGAGACGCTGTGGATTGAACCTGGTGCCTTCTGTATGTGAAACAGATGCTCTGCCACTGAGACATGGCCCCTCTTAAAGCCACTCTGTCTCCCCTTTACAAATTAAAACAAAAATAAGCTAAAGATTGTCCGGGGTGGGGAGGCTTTTATAAAGCAAAGTGACTGTGTAAATATGTGGGTGACTTTTTTTTTTAAAAAAGCCAAGCCCTGCCTGAAGCACAGCAAAAGGAGCACAGGTCAGTAGGTGTTAAAGTCGGAGCCAGAAACACACAGTAAAAAAGTGAAGGCAGGGGAGGGGTAAGGCTGATCCGCTTACTCTAGGCAGGCTGCTTCTGTACCTCTCTGGCATTGTGCCCCCCCCCCCCAGGTCTGGCAAGCCTGGTGAGAACTGCTCCCCCACAGCTGCTGTAGCATCTCCTAAGGCAGGCATGCAGCACCCGAGTCTTTGGGAGAAAAAAGCCAGGGAAAATTTCTTTCTCTGAAAAGTGGCTCTGCTCCACCGCCAGGTTCCCCGAGCAGTGCTTGCCTTTCCCTGCCACTTAACCCCTTCCAGGCAGGCATGCAGCATCCGAGTCTTTGGGAGAAAAGAGCCAGGGAAAATTTCTTTCTCTGCAAGTGGCTCTGTTCCACCGCCAGGTGCCCTGAGCAGTGCTTGCCTTTCCCTGCCACTTAACCCCTTCCGTGCCACATACTCATGAGCTGCTGGCTCCTCTCAGCTGGCCAGGCTTGGCTAATGGGTGCAAATGCAGAAGAAGAAGAAGAGATTGGATTTATACCCCGCCCTTCACTACCCAAAGGAGTCTCAGAGTGGCTGACAAACTCCTTTCCCTTCCCTTCCCCTCCCCACAACAGACACCCTGTGAGGTAGATGGGGCTGAGAGAGCTCTTGACAGAAACTGCTCTTTTTCAAGAACAGCTGTGCCAGAGTTATGGCTTGCCCAAGGTCATCCAGCCAGGTGGAAGTGGAGGAGTGGGGAATCAAACCCGGTTCTCCCAGATTAGAGTCCGCGCACTTAACCACTACACTAAACTGGCTCTCACACCAAACTGGCTCTCACACCAAACTCACACTGCCACCTCCCCTCCTTCATGCCTCTGGCCCATTCTGCATCTAGCATTTGCTCCGTTGTTTTACCAAACCCACACTGGAACAGAAACAGATGCGGCTCAAAGCCACATTCAAATACCCTGGGCCAACGCAGTACTGACTGCAGAGTCACCACTGAACGGCCATGAAACGGCCATAAATCTATGCAGACAGTACCATAAAACCGAGAGAGCAAAGGAAATGAAAGTAGCATGCAATGTAGAGACCTCCATAAAATCTGGCAATCAAAGAAAGTGAAGAGGCATGCAATGTAGAGGGGAATTTCTGTTCCAATGTGGGTTTGGTAAAACAGCGAAGGGAATGCAAGATGCAGAATAGGCCTCTGGCAGCCCCTCTAGGCATGCAGCAACATCTCAGTGATGCAGGAGTAAAGGTGGCTGCTAAGCCTGGAGGAAAGGAGATGCTCAGTGTGGGGCGTTTAGGTGTTCCTCAAAATCTGGCACCCTAGGCAACTGCCTAGATTTGCCTAACGTTTGGGCCGGCCCCTGAGGGAGACCCCAAAGTGGGTTGTGTGACTCTCTCACAGGTGGTTCATGAGGCAATGAGAGAGGAGGAGGAGCTTGAAGGGGAGGCTTGATGGCAGGTTTGGGTTTGCCTCTACATAGTGTGTGACATGGCCAGGAAATATGATACTTGGTAATGCTACTTATTTATAAACACTAAACATGAAAGATAGAATATGAATGTATTCAGGGTATACTTGTTCAATGTTTTCTGCTGGGAACAGGGAAAGTATTGTGGAGTTACTTAGCAAGCAAGTCCACAAAAGCAGAGTAAATTTAGAAGACAGCCCCACAAATTTAGAAGTGGACCCCACTTCGAAAAGTTTGAGAATTGCTTATGGGCTCACTTGGTAGTTCATTTCCCTTCAATCCGTTTCATATATCTTAGGGGGCAGTAAGTTTCCAGTTTTTTTCCTGAGGTACTGTGAAGAATGATACAGACCAGAAGGACAAGCAGCATAAGCTTCGCAAGAGTTGAGGTGCCAAATTAAAACACGAATAATTGCAAAGGCCCAACATCCCGTCAGCCTAACAAATAAATCATCATAAATGTGAACTCTGTTAATTAATCTAATCAGGGTAAATTTCCAAACTTATTTGTTGCAACACGAGCAGGATGAAAAAGAGAACACTTTCCCCCCCCCTTCAGCACTAAAACATGGCAATATGAACTTGCACCTTGATCTGATGTCTATTGACTTGGAAGCAATGCCTGGAAAAGGATACATTGAACTGCAGACTTTACATTTTAGAAATGGGATCTGAACGGATCAAAATATTAAAAGGGATGGTTTTTGCTTTCTGCATGGATTAGGAGGACTGGAGGGCATCAGTATGAACCACGAATTTGCTACTTTGAGATTTCCAAGCAGGCAGAATCCATTAGAAAATTCTTCTGTAAAGCCCCCACAGATATAAATGGCCGTTGATAGACTCTTGCGCTGCTCACATTATTTCAGTGAGGATGGAATGTGTGGGAAGAGAGTCCAGCTCTACTCACTTGTCTTTGTTTTTCTTTTTCCAAAACCAAACACTGAAATATATGTGGGAATTTTTTTAAAAAAGAATGTGTGCTCTGAAAATAGTCACATAAAAAAAAGAGCTACCTGATCCATGGAGGTGGCGGGGAGTCAGTCTGCACAAAAAATAAAAAACCTTTGGAGTTTTATTGCCTCATTCTGAATTAAAACCAATTTACTTACTTGGGTAGAAGTTGCACATTGAATTTAGCACTCACATTTCCTCCTTTGTTTGCCTTTTTAAGCAGTTTTGATTCACCACAATAAAGAAATACCCTGCAATTTTAATTTGTTCATGAGAACCACATTGGTAACAGAAAGGGATACCAGAACTTGCTGAGCTGTACAACTCCAGTGACAAATACAACTGTGACTGTGTAGTTTGTTCAGCAAACAAGAAAGACACGAGCACACGGTTCCCTCAACAACACTGACAACAATGATTGGCAGGTGTTTACCAGACATCTGCAGATTGTAGTATAATCTCACAAGATGCAAAAAAAGGTGTTTTCTCTTGTATTCTGTTTTCAGTACAGACTTATAAAGAATGTGAAGTGATCTTATCATTGTTCTTCCTTAAGCCAATATCAAGAAGGAAGAAATATGAACAGCAGGAGTAAAGTCTGAGCATTTAGGGAGATTTAAGCTTGTTTGCTTTTTCTGTGCTCTCAACAGGCTGTGGCCTGGTCTACACAGATACAAGGGGATAAGGCTGTGGAATTCTGAGGCACTGGAATGGGCTGATCTTCTTCAGACTATAAGACTACAAGTGACAGTTACATTAAAACTTTCTGCAGACACACAAGCATCAAGCAAAAGGCTTTT
>NW_015170887.1:2668672-2671813 GCF_001447785.1 Gekko japonicus
CTGGGGATATCCCGCTTTTACAACTAATCTCCAGCTGACAGAGATCAGCTCCCCTGGATAAAATTGTATAAATATAAAGACACTCCGTGAATGAATTACAAACGTAAGCAGAAGAATTATATTGTATGAAACAATTCAAACATTTTGAAATCTTTGTTAAAGAACCCTTATATATATATATGTAAAAATATATATTTTTACAGAGCTAGGAACAAAAAGTACTTGATACAAAGGGAGAATACAATTAGATTCCACAATTCCTTTGTATAAAAAACGTCAGGAGTGCAATAGTGCCACGTCATATGTGAGTACAGCTATACACAGCTGGCTTCACTTCCGCGTTCACGTTACGCTTCTTCAGATAGCTGGTACTCTTTAGCTGTGAATTTAGACTTCTGCAATAGTGTCACCATCTAATAGGGTCACCACCACTATGGCAGAAGCCTAATCAGCAGAAAGAGAACCTATCAGTGGAGCGAATGGAAAACCAGTGAAGGAGAATTGTTGAAACTCTATTTCATTCACAGCTAAAGAGTACCAGCTATCTGAAGAAGCGTAATGTGAACACGGAAGTGAAGCCAGCCGTGTATAGCTGCATTCACATATGACGTGGAACTATTGCACTCCTGACGTTTTTTATACAAAGGAATTGTGGACTCTAATTGTATTCTCCCTTTGTATCAAGTACTTTTTGTTCCTAGCTCTGTAAATATATATATATAAGGGTTCTTTAACAAAGATTTCAAAATGTTTGAATTGTTTCATACAATATAATTTTTCTGCTTATGTTCATAATTCATTCACGGAGTGTCTTTATATTTATACAATCTCCTCCCGTGAGCTCTCATTTTGAAGGGTGGACTCTATGGCATTGTACTATGCTGGGCCCCTCTACTTCCCAAACCCCCACCCTCTCCTGGATCCACCCCCAAAGTCTCCAGGTATTTCCCCATCCAGACCTGGCAACCCTACTCCAATGTGCTAGTTTTCTGTTTGCAGGGATTATTTATATATAGGAAAATTTACATTCAGGAACATTCCAAATTGGAATATCACACTAGGAGTTTGAACTGGCACAATTCATTCTACCCCTTGAGCAGTCTGTGACTTCATTCTCACCTCACAGGCACGGCCTACACATGCAGCAAAATGAAATGGTAAAATCTGAGATGGTAGAATGAACTGTGCCACTTCAGGCTAGAGTTCCCAGGCTGAGGAGCAGGGACATGGGACATGTGATGTCAGTAAACCATAGAGTTTCCAGTGATTCCTAGAGCCACCCACTGTCCCTTCCAGGTACAACCAGCACAGAGGACACCAGAAGCCATTAGCAGGCAATGTTCCCTCTAAACTGTGGAGTCTTGGAAGCAAAAATTCTACTTTGTGAGCTACTGGGATTAAAGTTGTGAGCAAGCAATTTGGCTACTGCATAAATTGGTTTGCTCTGGAGCCATCCTTCCTGAGCTAAGACAAAAATATGTGAGCTGGAGGCTAAAAAACTGTGAGCTAGCTCACACTAACTCAGCTGTTAGCAGAAGGCCTGGTAACCCTACTTAATCAGGGAAGTTACATTCTTAACACTCCTCCCCGCCCAGTAAAACCCAGATTCTAGCCAGGTCTCTCATGTGCAATGCTGCTGATTCTATAATTATAGCGGAAGTGGTACTGCCCATTCTACTCACCTCAGCCCTCTGCCACCTCATTGCACTGCATGTCTAAATGACTTCTATTCTAGGTTTTTAAAACATTTCCTCCACAGAGTTCAGCATGGCATGCATGTCTCTCCTCTCCCTTTAATAGATCCTTTTCACAACCTTGTGACTGATTAGGCTGCGAGAGGTCATGGGGAGCAGGAGAGACTACACTGCCCCCCCTTTTGCTTATGGACACTTGCCACAGGGGGGCACTTTGCTCCATCCTCATGACTGAGAACAATCAGGAATGAATGTTCCCGATCACAGTGGTAGAACTAACAAGCACTCAGGTTCTGCATGATCTACATATGCTATTTGCTCACAGTTGGATGAACATGTATAGGAGGGGACACCACGCTCATTTGTTGGCAAGGGGCATGACCCATGCATTTACTCCCATTCTCCCTCTGTACATGTTGCCCTTTACACTGATGTGTTTAAGCTTCATGGCTGGCTGAGGAATGGAAACTGGATCTCCCAGGTCCTAGTCCAGCACTAACCACATCACAACAGCTCCATTCATGGCTGTCTTCCCATAGATATTGTCTTGAATGAGATTTGCTTATTTAGATCTTATCCATGCTTATAAAACAATGTCCGATTGACACACTTCTCGCAAGTAGAAAGGCCTGCATAAGGATTTTGGCTTACCACTTGATAAGAGGGCTCCACCTAAGTCTCTGTTGACCTGAGGGACAGCTCTAAAATTTACTTGTTTTTCTTACACTTGAAATGGCTGCACTTTTCTCCTGTTCTGGAAACCTCCTATAGTTACATATACATTTAGAAAGAACAAGGAAAGCAAAGAACACTTGATTTACTACTGGTGGAAAAAGTCATACAGTAGGTTATAAAAGGCAACAATAAGGCTTTTCTTGCTGGAAAAGCACAGAAAGCAAAGCCATTTCACCTCATACTTGGTAAATGTGTATGTTTAGATGTGAAAAATATTATGGGAAGTTTTCCATTAGACCAGGGGGAAGGATTATTCTTTTAACCTGAAGGTTTCTGACCTGTCCACAGGAAGCATGCCAGCACTTGATAAGGCAACCATGTGAGAGAATAGACAACCATTTACCAACTGCCAACCTATTACAAATATGCATTTAATCACTTTGTAAGCCTGTCACCAGCGTTGCCTGCCAAGTGCTCAGGAGACTCTTACCACACTTCTCCAACAAACAGGGGTCATTTTGTAGAAAAAGAGCTGCAGGAGCTCATTAGCATAACTTATTAGCATATGCCACACCCCCTGGCATCACCGGAAGTGTGCACCAGCCCCTCTGACAGGCAGAAGCACCTGGGATCCATTCTTTCCCCCCTGCCTCCAAGTCGGGCGAAAAAAAAGGGGAGGGGGAGGATCTCAGGAGCTTCTGCCTGACAGAGTTGCTGGCGTGCCCACAGCCAGCCTGGGTGAATTATAGAATCATAGACTCATAGAGTGGGA
>NW_015170887.1:2673052-2690518 GCF_001447785.1 Gekko japonicus
CTGGTCCAATGTTCTTCAAACGTGGTTGGTATCTTGGGGAGAGGCTCCAGCAGCTACCCTGCATGTTTGGAGCATCTCCCTCAAACTCCCTCCCCTCCAGCCCCCAGAATATACCCTATGTTTTCACCATTGACTTCAATGGCCCATAGGATATAATGGGGCCGAAACATTCGGCTGGCCCTTTTTCAGGCCAAGTGTTCAAGCGGGGAGCCTGAAAAAGGAGGGGAGGGCGGGGGGGGAGCTGTGCAGGCCGTTTTTCAGGCCCGGTGCTCTGGCATAGAGCCTGAAAAAGGCGGCCATAACTTTTTAAAGAGCCCCTCCCAAGAGCTGGGGAAGCCAGAATGACCTCTCTCGTGTGATGTCGCAGCTGCTGCTGAGTACAGCGACCAGGGCCGGCTCCAGGTGCTTCTGCACCCTAGGCGAGGCGCAAATGCCAACCTCCCGGTTGGGAACCTCCCGGTGGGGCCTGGAGACCTCCCAGCTGGCCGCCTCCTTGCCTGCCCTCTCCCAGTGCCCCAGGCCGCTCCCTCCTAATGCCTACCTTTCTGTTCCCCCCCCCACCGTGTCCCAACTGATGGCTGGTGGGAGCAGGGGGCAGGGCTTATGTTCTCGCCCCCTGGGCTCCTGACTGGCGGCAGGAACCAAGGTCTGCTAACAAATCAAGACCACTTGACAGGACACTGCCAAATGATTTTATGTGTGCTACAGTAAGAAATGGGAAGCAAGCAGCATCTCGTCAAATCTTGGAAGCTAAGCAGGGTTAGTACATGGTAGGGAAAAGAAGAAGGAGAGTTGGATTTATACCCCAGAGTCTCAGAGCGGCTTACAATCTCCTTACCTTCCTCTCCCCACAATAGACACCCTGTGCGGTAGGTGGGGCTGAGAAAGCTCTGAAAGAACTGCTCTTGAGAGAACAGCTCTGAGAGAACTGTGACTGACCCAAGGTCACCCAGCTGGCTGCATGTGGAGGAGTGGGGAATCAAACCTGGTTCTCCAGATTAGAGTCCACCGCTCTTAACCACTACTCCAAACTGGCTCTGCAGACTCTGAAGAGAAAGGCAATGGCAAACCACCTTGGCTTCTCACTTGCTTTGAAAGCTCCTTGCTGGGGTCACCATAAGACGGCACTTTATAGACACAGACACACACGGTAAGTAACCAATTTGTAAAGGGGTGATGTGAATCTTAAAACTCTCCTGATTTCCAGAATTTCTGCTCCGGTGTAGAAGCATGGTAAGTCACTAGACTGAATCCTCATTTGGCATCCTGGTTTGCAAGCAGGAAACAAACCATAGTTTGTGGTTCAGATGTAATGAAACACTATGGCTTGCTCCCAACCAGGAAGTCTTCAGTTCCCAAGCACTGTAGAAGGGGAAGAGAGGGCAAGGCGCCTATGAGCCTGAAAGACTTCCAAAAATTGTTTTTGTAACAGTTTATCTTTGTGTCTGAGTACAGTTAGAGAACAGAACCAGCCTGAATCAGGACCTGAAACCTCTGCTTGCCAAAATAACATCAAGACAACCCAAATCAAACACCTTTGTCTGCAGACTATCCTTCACATTGCCACTTTCTCCTTCATCTTTGATCCTCCATTCTACGATGCTTTCCCCCTCATTATAGAGGACTCTGGTCCGCCCAGCAACAGACTACAGTCTCCCTAATGGGACAAACTTCTAAACTTCAGCAATGAAACAACTTGCAAAACTGCTATTAAAACACAACAATCGTCTTTTCATTGTACCGTTTTTATATTACTACAATTGTGTGCATTTGTGTGGGGATCTACAACGCCCACCATCCATATGGCCCTCCCCTTCCTTATGGCTGTTTTTTAAAAGATCAAATAACAATGTAACATATCTGGAGTTCGCATCATGTGTCATTTAATCCTTTTCAAAGTTCAAGTCTAAAGCTATTTTAACATCTTTTGAAAATAATAATCACATTGTCCTGTGTAAGCACCCACAATGATTTTCCACACATTTTAAAATAATTTAGAGTAGATTTGTTTATACATCTAAAATATAGCAGCCATGTTCTCCACCTTTTCACCCTTAGACACTGAAATAATAAAACTACTTAAAGAAATATTGAGGAGGAATTGAACAAAGAGATGCCTGGTGTCATAAATCAGGTGGGTTCTCTATGTTAGCGATTCCAAGAGTTCACAGATAACACAACAGAAATCAGAGGTCCAGCCCTCTTTCTCATCCTCCAAAGAAGATAAAAAAATGCAATAAAGGCCCCATTCACACGGAACATTTGCCGCGCTAAAGATATGGATGATAGGCGGATTTTCCGGGCGCGATCACACTGCAACATCTGGGAAGTGTAGTGCACCCGTGGCTAACCCGTGGCTTCGTGCCGAAGATATGGAGTAAAAACTCGTACTTACGATGTACTAGTTTCCGGAAAATGCGGGGCAAGGGCGGGCGTCTGATCGCATCCCGTCCTAGTCCCGTCGCAAACCGGTTAGTTTTGTTTTTAAGTCTTCACAGGATGCGCACAAACGATCATGTGCATGCTCACCTTTGGTGCGAAAAAAAAAATCCCGTTTGCCACAGAAGTGGCGCCTGGCGATTGCTGGTGTGATCGCGCTGCGCTGCTTCTTTGCCGCGCTGCAGGATAGCCATGTGATCGGCACCTCATGCCCTAACCACATGACCTCGACGGGACATGTGATCGGGCAGCTGCGCGTTATTTTGCTCCGGGGCAAACAGCCATGCTTCCCCCCCTCATTTTCCGGCCCGTGTGATCGGGGCCAAAGTAAGGTAAACATGAAACTAATTGTTTGTTTTAATTATACAGAATTACTGATTTTATTTTCAAGCTCTCTCTGTATATATATTTTTGTAAATCCCCTTCCTGTAGGGTTGCCAGCCTCCAGGTGGGGCCTGGAGATCTCCCACTTTTAACCTGATCCCCAGCTGACAGAGATCAGCGCCCCTGGAGAAAATGGCTGCTTTGAAGGGTGGACTATGGCATTGTACCATGCTGAGTCCCCCCCCTCCCCAAACCCTGCCCTCTCCTGAATCCACCCCCAAAGACCTCTCCTGGGTCCATCCCAACCCAGACCTGGCAACCCTACCTTCCCAGAGTCTGCAGAAAAACAGCTGGGGTTGCTGCTCCCAGAGGCCCTTCAGTTTGTGAGGGGCTGAAACTTGGCCTTAAAAGTCATTCTTCACCATCAGAGCACAGATAAGTGAAGAGCCGGGAAGCAAACTGTTGGCTTGCTGCTTTCACTTCTGAGCACCAGGAAGAAAGAACATTCTTTTTCCCCTCTCCCCCATCCAGACAGTTAAGGTGATTTGTGTGTTCTCTTACCAGGAAATAAAAGTCCATTGATTTCGTTGCTGGCTGCAATCTTAACCACCGCAAACTCACTAGAGAAGTAGCAGCTTCAGGATCACCTTAAAAACAATGGGTTTCCATCCAAAAAACATGGGCTAGGTGGGAACTACTAGAGAAGCCCAGAGAAACAGTGGAGGAGTCTGCAGCGGGCGAGGGCCCTGGGAAGCCCTTTCCTTCTAGGGCAGAGTCACACCCCCCAGCCCATCCTCTCAGCTGGCCTCTTTTTCTCTCTTTGCCCTCTGTTTCTTTGTAGACACCTCTGCTGGTTGCTGGGACCAATGGTACCTTTAGCATTGTCACTGGCCCACCAGGAATTGTCCCAGTGAGATTAATTACCACCTCGCCATGCCCACAATGTACATAATGTGCATTTTCATTAGAATATTATTCATCATAGGTTTGTTAAAGGAATACAGAAGGTGTTGGGAGTTTACAAATAACAAGGACTGGGTTTTCCTGTTTTTCCTAGAGAAGATAAACTTTTTCCCACTCACTGTATTAGGACTGATAGGCGTGATATAAGATTGGGAAATTGAAGAACAAACCTTTAGATTAGTAAGTAGAGTATATTTTTATTGAGTGCTTAATGACAAAAGCAAATCACTTGAACACACACATGAACATATGAAACTGCCTTGTACTTCAGATCCTTGATCCATCAAAGTCAGTATTGCCTACCCATCTGTGGCCAGATCCTTTTAACTGGAGATACCCAGAATTGAACCTGGGGACCTCCTGCATGTCAAACAGATGCTCTACCACTGAGCCCAAGCTCCCTGTTTTCTGTGGGTCACACAGATCACAAGCTCAAGGCGTATGTCGTCAGTCAAGGTATGCAAGTATAGGTGTCCTCATATATGCAAATCCAGACCATGACTCTTGGGATCGTTTTCATCTATATATACACAGATATGGCTGATGTTTAATATCCCCCCCCCCCAGTGAAGGAGGAGAGAAAGAAAGAGTGGCTCCTAACCAGCCTTATCTTTATTGACCTAACCAAAGGTATACCTGCTCTGCACCTATGCCTGATGCATCTTCCCTTCCTCTCTTACTACCAATAAATTCACAAGAAATGTCCCTTTCACATCTGAAACAGAACCTGCCCATAGTTCCATAGTCTACTTACACATTTCGTGATCCATCCTTTAGATCCAGCTGGCTGGGCCCATGCTTACTGTACGGAGGCACACATTCCATCCCCTCTGCTGAGAGAGTCCAGGAAATGTACACCTGAGCTCCATGGTGGGAAGCATTATTGATTTCCTGGAATTTCAGCCCTTTGTGCAACATTGGAGCACAATTCGCTGGTTGGCTGGGCATGGGGAAGACAGAAAGAAAACTACCTGTTCCCCAAAATTTCCATTAAACATGTGGCTGCTTTGTTGTGGGTTAAATTCCAGATCATTCCATGAACATGGGTTTTGCAGATACCCTTGCACATGAAGAAAAGGATACAGGGAGCCAGGACAGTAAGCAAAATATGTAGGAAAAAAAACATAATGAAGCTGTGGCTTCCATGCCCACTATTCATTAAACATTCTTAATTTTTTTTACATAATTCAGGTCGGGGGAGTGTCTCATGGCCGGGATGTGGAGATGATTGTATGCATACTTTCTTACCCAGGATGCTAGGTGTCACTGTGTCAGTGCAGCAGAAAATAGGACCAGGCCATTGGGCCTCCCCACTGGGGCCTCCCCCTGCCCCGGTCTGAAAGTAAAGCCTGTCAAACTAGGTCAGGTATTCAAGTATTTGGATTAATTTGGTATTCAGCCCAGGTGAATGATCTCATGTCTTTTGCTGTGCTAGCTGTAAGAAAGAGCTCTCTCTTTCCTACCGATTTAACCCATCTGGTTGGTTGATTCTTTTTCTGTTGTGCTCTTTCTATTATTTTTTTAATTCAGCCGACTCAGAAACTTAAGAGCTTAACACTTTGCAGGGAACTGTCAAGGAATCTCAAATTGCAATTTTCTGCTTTTCTCGTCACCAGGATAATCGGATGATAAAAGAGAGAAACGCTGATTTTCTTCCCTTACATTAAAATAAGAAGTGCATTTAGGTATTTTTAGAAAATTAATGCGACAAAATGCGGAAACTACTAAATATAGCATTCCTGATTCCCACCCCCCTAATCCCATCAGTGAAAATGGTCCCCCATGCCTCTATGAAGGAAATGAAGCAACTCAATGGTAATATATACTTGATAGGAAAAAACCTAGTTCTGTACCATTAATTCAGAATTATATTGCAATATCACGCTGTGTGAGGCTCTTTCATTGGAAATCTCAGTTGGCACCTTTGTTATCTTTGCTAATCAGAGAAACATTGCAGCATTGGAAGGGCTATTGACTGAAATATACGGTATTTGTGAAAATAGCACACCACACACTAAACTTCACTTCCAGACTTGGAGAATCACCCTCTGCCCTAAAATGACCCTCAATATTTCAATAATTGGAGCTGTACTCTACATGTGTTCCAGAAGCTTCAACACTGGTGAAAGACTGGTAAAAGAAACTACAGAAGATGGACTGTCTCCCAAGCTCAGAAGACTTCAGTGCTTAGGTATGCAGATGGACCTGGCTTGAGTGAAACAAAAGCTTTTCCATCCAACAGTTAGAACGTCACACTTAGGGCACAGACTACAGAAGCCAAATGCTAGATTGTATTTCTTCCTTTTGGATCAGAAAGCCATGACCCCAGAGAGGGGATGGACTCACAAAAGGGGCATTATAAATTCTAGACATACTGGAGAGGTGTTCTTCTGGTTGCCTGTTACTGGGTATATCTTCAATTTGCCAAGCCATGTAAGGCTAGATTTTCCACTGAGACTCCATCTTGACCACATGTCAAGGGACAAACTGTTCTCCCTAAACTGGAGAACAGAGGTAATGGAGAACTTAGAAACTGTTGTAACCTCAAGAGGTAACAGCCTATCTTAATAGCATCATTAGGGTATGTATAAAGTTAGGATTATTTTTGTTGAGACACTTGTAGGCAGAAGCAGGTATCAGGGGATGCATGCTGAACTGGTTCAAATCATTCCTCATAGGTCAGACTCAAAGGGTTGCTGTTGGAGATCAGTTGTCATCAGTGGGGAACCTATCCTGTGGAGTTCCACAGGGTGCAAATCTGTCCCCCATGCTTTTCAATCTCTATGTAAAGCTCTTATGATGACCATTCAGAGCTTTGAGGTTGGATGTCATTAATATGTGGACAATACCCAGCTCTATATGTCTTTATCCAAATTCCCTGGTGATGTGGTAGAGGTCCTCAATCTCTGCCTGTCTGCTTTGGTAAAATGGCCAAGAGTAGACAAATTGAAACTAAACCCTGAAAAGACAGAGGAAATGCTGGCTGGGAAGGTAGAGATCTTGAAGGACATTGTGCTTCCCACATTTGATGGAGTTCAGCTGACTCTTGCTGACTCATGGAGAGCCTTGGGATTATAATGGACCCAACTTTATTAGTGGAGAAGCAAGTTAATGCAGCTGCAAAAAAGGCTTTCTTCCAACTCAGCCTAGCCTGAAAGATTGCCCTTCACCTTGATGTGGATGACCTGGCCACCTGGATCCACACCACAGTAACGTTGAGAATAGACTACTGTGATACACTGTACATTGGTCTCCCATCAAAATCAATCTGAAAACTGTGTAGAATGCTGAGGCTCAGTTATTATTGGGAGCTAGATGGAGGACACATATTACTCTCATCCTTCAGGCACTTCACTGACTGCCCATCAGTTATTGGGCTCAATTGAAGGTATTAGCTATCACATACACAGCTTTCCAGGGCCTTGGACCCTCATATATGCAAGACCACCCCTCCGCCTACACTCTGCCATGGCAGCTTTGCTCACTGGGGCAGGGTTCTCTACAGGTGCTAACATGCCAATGCCAATCAACAACTGCCTATAGATGCACTTTCTCTGTTGTAGCCCCTACCTTATGGAAAAGCCTGCCTGAGGAGGTCAGGAAGGCTCCCATTCTCCTGGCTTTCCACAAACTATGCAAAACTGCATTATTCAATTTGGCTTTTCTATGTAGTTAATAGAGTCACACTGTACTAAATGTTTCACAAAGCTATTTGGATAGTGTATAGCTTGCTGAAACCAGGAACCTACTATGTAATTTTTGCATAATTTAATATGTCATATTAATACTTATGCTTTGCTTCACTTCTGTTTCCAGACTTCGTGCTTCTACAGCCCTAATTCCTATTGTATTGTTCACTGATAATATCCCATCCTGTCAATTGTACTGACTCACTGTGTGTAATCCACCTTCAGTGCAAGCAAGAAAGGCAGACTACAAATAGCATTAAAAAAAAGTTTCACCTTTTCTTTCTAAGCTTGCTCAGTTTGTTGCTTGTAGATATCATGTGCACACTTTCTAATTTGTTTGTTAAATGTTCTTTAAATTTGAATGCTTGAAGCCTTATCTCTGTGCCTATGCCTTGCCTGATTCAGTCAGGTTTTCCAAACAGTGGTAATGGGGGAGGGGCTGTGGAGGAGTGCAGTGTCAATACAGTGTGAATTTGTGAAAGTGTGATGGATCACCTTTGCATCAGCTAGTAGCAACCGGACAGGAGACAAGGTAAACAGGCAAAGCCTTTAAACAGCAACACAAGAAAGAATACTGGAAATAGTAATCCCTCTAGCAGGAGATACTCTTCATGATTAGTTGGTAACAGCAGGTAATACCCTGAGAGAAGTTGGACAAACCTTCCAGAAGTAAGGGAAATAGAAAAGACAGTGAATCATCTTGGAGACCCAGGACTGCTGCAGAATGCTCTGAGCGGCTAGAACACAAGGGAATGGGGTTTGCAAAGCCATTTCTTGTCTCAAAAGGAACAAATTCTGTAGGTGGTCTAGGTTACTGGGCTACTAAAAGTTGATATAATGAAGGAAGGAATCAGATCCTACCTGGGCCAGTGGGAAAAAAAAGGTCTATTTATATCATATGAGTTAAACTTGAATGCACTATGCTGGTTGTAGAAGGGTAGTTTTGTCCTAGTGGGCTTACACTTCCCTATCTGGACCCTTTTCTGAAAGCAGAGGCTGACTCTAACTCTTTTCACTGCTGGCGAGACCTGTCACACTCTGTTAAGTCAAGCAAGTCTTGCAGCATGGCCTTGCCCCTCCCCATCTCCCTTCTCAACTGTGACATGCACCAGGGAAACGCAAAAGCCTTGCTAAGCCAGGGTATTTCTCTTGCCTCGCTCTCTGCTTTGCAAAGAAGACAGAAGTAAGGGCAGATTTCAGAAAATAAAAACAAACCAGAGCTGTTTAGTTTCCCTGTGCATAGAGTCGCAAATTCCCAAGCATTCACTTGTGGACTGCAGGGACTGAGGCAATCCAAGAAGAGGTCCTCAGGGTGGTCACTTCTCTGTCACTGGGCTGCGTGTTGGGGCTGCTTGCAATTCATGGCTGAAGCCAGGATAGTATCGAGATATTTTTGCTTTGCAAACATGCTTCCTGTAGCTAACAGGCTTTTGCTAGCTTGACCGTGGAAAGAAAAGGATGCATACAGTGGAATATGTTTTATTGGGCACCAGTTCACACAGCCCCTGAATAACTTGAGAAGAGGAGAATAATACCCAGGAAACAAGTAGGAATACACGTGTGACCTTTAGAATCCTTTCAGTCTGTGTAATGCACTTGCATATTTCCAAATGATACTGTGGCAAAGGAAGAGGAAGCAATTCTAATTCAATAGAGTATTTTTTTTAAATTGATGAGGATAGGTGAAAAGGTATATGCAAGACCTTCACATGGAAGGTTTTGGCCCGGGAGAGGGACGGATCGGGGGCGCAGCAAACGGGCGCAATCTCACCGCAACATCTGGGAAGCGGCGTGCACCCATCCCCAATCCGGCCCTTCAGACCGAAAATCCGCTGTAAAAAACCCCCACCTACAGAGCAGGACTTACTGGAACACCGCATCAAGCACGGCTGTCGGATCGCCGGAGCGCCTGTCTTCCGGAGCAATCAAGGCTCCCAGCCGAACTGCGCATGTGCACACATGCGCAGCCGGCGGCCTCACGCTCCCTTCCATGGCTTTCTCCCCAGCATCTGATCGTGCCGGGGAGCAACTGCGTGGCGGCTCGTGGGATCTGTGTGATCCTGCCGCTGTGTGTCTCTTTTGGTGCGGCTTTCAAAAGCCGCACTTTGCCCGCATCAATTTCCCCCCGTGTGGTAGGGGCCATAGAAAGGCATTCAAACAATACATGCACTGATGGTATGAGCAGCAGCATTAGTAACATTGCCCATTTAAAATCCACCCAAGTGAATACCTTGCAGTTACATGGAGAATTTGTTAAACCTCCCAATGTGTGTACCATTGCAAGACAGTATCCCAATGTGAGAAAAGAGGGAGTGGAGACTTAAATGTTAGAGTTTTAGTGTGTGTCTGTGTGGAGCAGGGTAGAAGAAGTCATGAGAAAGGCTGAGTGAGGGAAGAGAGATTTAAGATGGCTGGGAGAGGCACACTGCAAGCTAAGGATTGTGCAGGAGTGGGGAAGGGGGACAACGGGGAGGAATTCAGGTGGGGGTTTGAGAAGGAACATTTAGGTTCTTGGAGGGAGCTGCAGCAGAGTGAGACAGAGGAAGGGGAGGTAGAAGGGCTGAGGGCAGCCTGGGAAAGGGATGAGAGTTGTGCAGAATGTTTGGGAAGGGAATTTGCCCTGCAAAAAGGTGGTGAGAGGGATGAGAAAGAAAGGACGTAAGGGCAGAAGCTGAGAGGTAGAAGGGGATGCATATCATGATTGTTCATACAAACCTTAGCTGGGTCACCAGTGTTCAGAAGCAGCATGGTGATGGAAGTCAGTTGGAGAGAAACTGAATACAAAGTTTTGGGGTCCAGGGCTTTTTAAATTTAGCTCTGAAAATCATGCAGTGCTAGTAGAGGAACACAAATTATCTCATTGGGAGCAGCTCTGGGGGATGTGCTAACAGAGACATGAGATGGTTGTATCCTTGCTGATTAATTCAGGAAGGATGCTTGATTGCCCTATCTGATAGCTCGGTTTTATTTTGGAAAGTCATGAAGTATGCTGGAGTGTCTGTTAATGTCTGGCAAGCACTGGTCATCCTGTTAGTCCAGATTTAGGGCAATTTGTGGAGCCACATGGCAAGATCTGAGGCAGAGGAGTGTCACAGTTTGGCCAGCATTTTATTTAATCATGACAAGTGTCAGTTCAAAGTTCTTGAGCATACTAAGATGCTACACCTGTGTTTTCCATGGCCAAAGGATTGCAAGCTACTGGGGTAACAAAAAGGTATGCAGGCAAGAAGGCACACTGGTTTCCTAGGGGCTTGCATCACAGGGCTTACATGCTGGGGTTTTCGAAAATAGAGTTCCAACAAAGACGTTGGACTTGGAACTCATGCAAGAGGCAAAGAGGGGTAAAGGTGTCTCTGTTTGCTTCAGGTTGTGTGGTTCCTCATCTGTTAGGGGTGTGTGTGTCTGAAAATTTCTTTCTAGCTTTTGGGGTGTGCTTTAGTAGCCCTTGGTCCTGCTGGGAGGAGCTTCTGCTGAGTGAGGTGAGTCAACTGACTGCTATTGCTCCATTTGTGGAACCACAGCTCAAGGCTGTAAACCAGAGGTCATCAGAGGCCAGACTCTGTAAGAAGGCACACAAGCTTTCCTGGGGGCTTGCATACTGGGGCTTTTGACTTCTGACAGGAGTTCTTACAGGGGAGTTCAGTGAGGGAGTTCAAGGGGGGGGTGTAGTTTGAGTTTCCTGAAAAATGACATGTAAGCTCTACATCAGCAAAGAAGGTAGGGTACCACATTATCCTTCCTGCTATGGAAATCTGCACAGATTCAGGTAAGCACAGTATTTCAACCCTAAAACACCAAACCAGTTATGAAGGTAGACAGTCTGCATGGTACTGGGAACTATCCTGTGTTTTGCAGGGACTGCTCTGTTTATGATTATTTGTCCACTGATAACCCTGAGACCCTCACACCCTGGGGGCACCCATTTTTGGCATGGCTGGTTCCCCCATTTTGTATGAATGTACACATGTACACTTCAGCATGGCCCTAGGACTGATAGAAGAAGCCTGAATTTAATATCAAATGGCAGTGAGTCACACAAAGAACAGAAAACAGGGCAGCTCCTCTATCAATCATGCAAATACCCAACCTAAGAGATATTCACTCGAGAACCATTTCCCCCAAGGACCTCAGAGCTTTTCCTCAGATAATTTGATCTAACTAATGACCCTAATTTTTAAAACTATAAACAATGGACTGATTCCAGCAACTTCATCCATAGCTCAGAGACCGTATGGGAAGGACACTGGTGGACCTCCTGATGGCACCTGGGTTTTGGCCACTGTGTGACACAGAGTGTTGGACTAGATGGGCCACTGGCCTGATCCAACACAGCTTCTCTTATGTTCTTAAGATTCCTGCCCTTCCCTAATCATGGCAAGTACCCGGCCATAGATAACATTTTTTTAATACTCTCATGGCACAAGGGGAAAACTCCCTCCACAATTCAGACAAAGAATCTCCTTTCAGGCTGATTCGTTTTTGGAAGATTGTGTATTTATTACTCATATGTTCCAACACTGCTTCCCCTCCTCATTCTTGGCAAAAGGATATAAAGAGTTACCCCTCAACACTACTCTTTGTAGCTGGTTTGGACTCATTCTCTTACCCCAACTTCACAGTTGGTCTGTTGCTCCTTTACCCCACAGACAGTGTTCCCTCTAAGCTGAGTTGGTGTGAGCTAGCTCACACCAACTCAGCTTAGAGGGAACATTGCCCACAGACCCACTTTGCTGCGCTTTTGTCCCCTGCCCAGTCAGTTTCAGCTCCCAAGGCTGCTTCATCACTGCTGAGGACAAACTCTCACCCTTCTCTCTCAAGTTTGTAGGTACTGTGTCCCCCTCCCCTTTAGTCTTTTCCCCTACTAGACAAGTAGATCTTTGCTAGGGGAAGGTTTTGTGCCGTATTTATCACTGTGGATTTTCCTTTCTGTAATTTCCATTTTGCTCGACAATATTGCTTGATTTGGCCTCTTTTCTGTTTAGTATATAAAAACCTTTCTGTTTAAGAAGCATATCCCCCCTTGTTCTTTGGAGTGTTAGTCTGAATCTGGACCTTGGTATACACAGGCTTAAGATCCCAAGAATATTTAAGTACATAAAATACATGTGTTTGCAAGGAGATACCTTGGCACATTACAGCCCTGACACTATTTGGGTAACACCACTGGGCAGAAATTGTAGGTGTGCGCTGGATGCATGGAGATCTTGGCTCTCAGAGAACATGTTTGTTCCCTTGACACTAGGGTTGCTGACCTGGAGAATCTGAGAGAAAGGTATGTAGTCAAGATCTTCTGGGGTATATTAGTACTGTCTCGTTCGTGTTCTGATAGGCCTTCTGTTGTCATGAAGATTGAAGGTATTGAGGCTGGAGGGAATCAGGCTGAGGAGGAGGAACACGATCCCATAGATGCAGTCCCTACCTCAGATGATGGACCAATATTCTCTCTTACCAAGGGTACCCCTTTGGGGTTGGGGGGAGGAGGGCGTTTGGTAGTGGATGATTCAGTTATCAGGAACAGAGAGAGTAGGGCCTTTGACAGGCATTTTGACCACATGGTGATTTACCTACCTGGTGCAACGGTTGTGGACATCACATACTGACTCTAGGTTGATAGTGCTGGGAAGAGTCAGTGATCATGGTACATGTTGGCACCAATGACATTAGAAAATGTGGCTGTGTGGTCCTGGAGGAAAATTTAGGTCACTGGGCAGAAAGATAAGGTCAGGACCTCAAAGGCCGTGTTCTCAGAACTGCCACTGGTTCCTTTCATAGGACTAGCCAGAGAGGCACAGAGTAGGGGTCTCAATATGTGGATGACCAAGTAATGCTGGGAGGAAGGGTTTGGATTTGTTAGGTACTGGGGAAGTTTCTGGGACATATAGAACCTATATGAAAGATATGGGCTTCACTTGAACCAAAAGAGAGCCACACTGCTGGTTCTAAATATAAAATAGGTGTCAGAGCAGCTTTTAAATGAATCTGTGGGGAAGGCCAACAAGAGCTGGGGAACCTCTGGTTTGAGAAAACTCAGTCCAAATGGACTATAGTCTAAATGCTCAGGTATTTGCTCAATATTCGTAGGAGCACAATAGAACTTGGGAGTGAGGACCATGTGCAGAGACAAAAGAGCTGAGGGAGGCAAGGGTTGCTGGAGAGGGAAACACATTATAAGTTCCTATAGGCCAAAGCTAAAAGTCTCAAAGCCACGATGGGGGAGCTGGAGTGCTTGGTACTAATGTAAAGGTGTCTCAGAATCACGGTTGAGTAGGAAAATCAATGGGATCCCTGGGTAAAAGCTCTATAGGCAGGGCAGGGAGAGACATGCTGAGGTAGGAGTCGTGTTGTATATCAAATAAGGCTTGGAAACAAATAAGTTTGAAAATGTTAAGGGGATGTCATGGACTGCCCTGGTTTGGCATAGGAGATGAGTCTTCATTGAAGGAGGAAGACAACCCACCTGCAAGCCCTGTGTTGACAGACCCTTCCTGTAAGACTGGTGTCTCACAGCCTCCCTGAAGGAACCCTGAGTTAACCCTGGAGCTGCGCCCTGAGCCAACAGGGCCCTCAAGCAAGGAGCTTCCAGCATGGACCTGCCCACTGTCAGAGCCACCATAGTCTCCCAAAGAACCCCAGGAGCACAGAAAGTGAAGGGTGACAGCTGAGGCTTGGACCAGGCTCAGGAGTGTGTGCTTGGTGGCCTGAGGCCTCTTTTCTGTTGAGGGAATACCAGGAGAAATACAAGTAATTGCAGGATTTGGTCCCCACTACTCCTCATGAGAAACTCCCTATATAAGGCTGCAGTTAAGTCTATAGCCAGTATGGGATTAGCTTGTTTGCAGACTTGCCAGTGGCCGTATCTGGCCTGCTTGGTATCAACTTTTGGAACCTTCTTACCTGACCCTCGGACTGCTTTTGGACTTTGCCTCTAGAATATGTGAACTGAACATGGACTGCCTTCTGATTTTGCCTTTGGATTCTGTTGTCCAAACCTGAATTTTGACTTTAGACTGTGACCTGAGAACCCCTGCTGTGAGACCTGGTTGTTGCTGGGACTTGCTTTCAACCTGGTGGCCAGGTCAGGAAATATCGGTGGAGATACTGGGCACTAAGTGTTACTTAAAAGTGATCAAACCCTTGAGGCTGATCTTGAGTTGGAGAAGGAAAAAAGGGAAGTGACTATGGCAGATAAAGTTGGGATACTGGGTGAGTTCAAGTATCCTCAGATTGACTGGGCATACATGTCCTTGAGTCATGCTGTAGAAACATAAAAGAGTCAAATCCCTCAAGGATGCTTGGAAGCTATTTAAAACCACACTAATTGAAGCCAGATAGAATGTATTCCACAGGTTAGGAAAGGTACTGCCAAGTCTAAATGAACACATGCCTTGTTAAGGACCCAAGTCAAGAAAGCCATAAAAAGCAAACAGGCTTCTTTAAAAAAGTGGAAGGTCTGCCACAAAGAAATGACCAGAAGGGACCACATGATCTGGTAAAAGAAGTGAAAGTTAATAATTAGGTAGGTGAAAATAAAATTTGAGGAGTGGATTGCTAAAAGCATTAAGAGAAGTGATAAGAGATTAATAGAAACAATATCTAGAGCAAAAAACTAGCTAGAGAAGAGGCTGAGCCTTTGGATAACCAACGAAGAAGGATTACTAAAGGAAGATGGGAAGGGAAGGTGGCTTAGTATAGCCCAATTTCAGAAGTTAAGCAGGGTTGGTACTTAGAAGGGAGACCAAGGAAGACTGGCAATGCCAAAGCATCTTTGTGTCAGCTCGGCCACTGCCATAGCTGCTGGAGGGGGAAGGTGATGTATGGGTCTGATGCTGTGATGGAATCTTAACTTTTGTTTTTCCAGGCTCATCTTATCTGCTTGCCTAAGCTGGCGACCTTGGTGCCTTGTTGCTGCTTTCTCTGAGAATGTAGACCCATTAGGTTAGGCGGGCTTTTGCTAGTTCCCTGATTGGCTCAGGTCCATCAGGGGGACCCCTGTGAATTATGTATAACTCCCCATTTTGCATGCTTGCCATCAGTTCTAACACAGAATGTATGCACAGTTGACCTGCCTTTACTGTATTCAATAAACTTACTTCACTCTTTTGAATGGAAATGGTTGGGAACTAATTTCTTCTCACTTGCCTTAAAACCTCTTGTGGGGGTTTGCCATTAGTTGGCTGTGACTTGATGGCACCTTACACAGACCCAAAGGAAGATATGGAAATGGCAGAGAAGTTCAATGAATTCTTTGCATCTGTGTTCACTGTGGAAAGTTTGGGGCATGTACCTACACCACAGCCACTATTTTCAGGAAAGGAGACTGAAGAACTGCATCTGACTGAAGTGACAAGAAATGAAGTTGTAGATAAAGTCTCCAGGCATTGATGGCATAGACCCAAGCATTCTGAGGGAACTCAAATATGAGATAGTTGACCTACTAACCTGTATATGTAACTTATCACTAAATTCAGCTGCTGTACAAGAAGTAGCAAATGTTACACCAATTTTTAAAAAGGGATCAGGGGGGAACCAGGAAATTACAGGCCAGTCAGCCTAACTTCTGTCCCAGGCCAATTAGTAGAAACTGTAATCAAAGGTTGAATTATCAGGCACAAAGAACAACAAAGTCTGCTCAGGGAAAATAACTGTTGCTTCTCAAAGTGAAGTCCTACCTCATCAACCTTTTGGAGTTTTTTGAGAAAGTGAAGAAGCATGTAGATAATGGTGACCTGGTAGAATTTCAAAAGTCTTTTAACAATGTACCTCACCAAAAATTCTTGAGTATGTTTAGCAGTTATGAGATAAAAGGATAGGTCTTATGGATTAAAAATTGGCCTTACTAACCTTTTGTGAAAGTGAGCAAACGTGTTGATAACAGTAATGTGATGGACCTTATATACTTGGACGTTCAAAAGGTAGTTCACCAAAGATTCCTGAGTCAGTTTAGCAGTCATGGGCCAAAAGGATGAGCCTTCTTATGGATTAAAAATTGGTTATATGACAAGAAGCACAGAGTAGGAATAAATGGACAGTTCTCTCAAAGGAGGGAAGTAAGCAGTGCATATCACAAGGATTGGTAGCAGGGCCAGTGCTATTTAATTTATTCATAAATGATCTGGAACAGGGGGTGAGTAGTGTAGTGGCCAAGTCTGCAGATGACACAAAAGTATTCAGGATGGGGAAAGAAAAAGTGTTAGAGTGTTAGTTTCCCACTGTCCCTCACCTGCAACAGCTCAAAATGACCCCTGAAACTTTAGGGGAGGCATTGGATTTTGGAGGGATATTTTGGGCTACTGTGGGAAGTGGGAAAGTTGCATTCTATGGGTGGAAATCATTGCACATGTGGATGTCCTAGTCTGGATCCGTCATTACAAATCAGTTAAGAATAGGGGGGGGGAAAGATCTCCCCTAATTGTTCACTGAGAAAACTCACAAGCTCAAAGTTCAGTTTGATTAAGGATGAGGATGGGGCTTCACCCATCTAGTACTCTGATTTACCAGATCCCCCTTCAAATGGCTTTTGAAAATTTTTTCCCACTACATAAGTTGTTTTATATATTTCAGAAGAACACTTAGACCTGTACACATCAAAAATCACCAAAAGAAGCCAATGTGGTTGGCATTGCTGAACTAGGGTTGCTAATTAATGAGAAAAATGTATTTTATTCATTTGCTTTTTATTTATTTTTACTTTCACAGCAGTTGCCTGCAACAAGGGGACAAAGCTAGTCTCCTCTCTTCTCCATTTTATTTAGCTTTACACTTTTGGTAAATAGACACCATTTGTGTTGGGCTACACTTCCATCTGCTTGCCTCCAGCTCTAGCTCCAACTCTCTCTATCCCTCTATTCAAAGGACTCAGTTCCCCAGCCTCACCCAGCAACCCGAATGTTTGATTTAAAAAGCAGGCAAACCCCATGGAAAGTGAGAAACGCTGTCTCATTTCCTAGACTTCCTAGCCTTTGTTCCCCCTCCATGAAATTAATCTATTAAATCCACATGTTTTCCTATTACTTTAACAGGTTCTGCCTTGGTACTGAAACACGGGATCATC
>NW_015170887.1:2690570-2709540 GCF_001447785.1 Gekko japonicus
TCCTCCAGAATGGGGTTCCTGTGACCCCTGTGTATTAAGTGTTTCACTAAATGATGACGAAGTGCGCTGCTGGAGTTCACTTCAAGCTCCTGGGGATCTAGAATAAATACCACCATGTAATAGATTTTTATCCACTGCCTAGTGGTAATCCCCATCTGAATCCCTTCCAAATAGCAGTTGGGCGGCTGTTTTGTACAAGTCAAACATTGATTCAGCTGCCTCTCGGAAGGTATTCAGGAAAGGAGTCAGGATAATGGGATTTCTTGGTTGTATGCAGAAGGGTTAAATTCTTTTCACAGGGTTGTATGCTGGAGTCTTTTTTGCCCGTTACATGCATGAGAAGGAGGTATTTATAGAATGGATAATTGCTTAAGCGGAGAAAGTGGCACCGTAAAGAGCTCTTGCTTTTTGAGGACACAGAGACTGGGACTGTCAGCACGAGACCTGGGGAAAGGCCTGTTGCTACTTGCTTACTTCTGTATGAAGAAAAGTTGTGGCTGAGGACATGGACTGCCTTCTGTTTAAGAAGCATATTCCCCCTTGTTTGGACACCCACATTTGGATGGGGCTTAAAGGGGCACTCCCATCAATGTGATTTTTTTGTAGCAAGTAGTTGATTTTCAAATGGAGAGATGTGTCAGGATTCAGATGTGCCTGAAGGTTGCAGCCTGGCTACTGTGAATATATATATATATATGTGTGTGTGTGTGTATATATATGGTTATTGTACATGTTACAAGATCATGGCTAATATCCTACCACTCCACACAGCCAAGTCTTGATCCTGTGAATCAAGGACCGTTCTTATGATCAAAGAATCTCTTTCTCCGGAGGAAGAAACTTCCAACAACGGAAGGCTCCTGGGTCTGGAGAAATGTACCAAGGATACAAACCAATGTTTGTGAAGCACCTCAGTGCTCAAAAGCACACGTAAATGCTTAGTATTATTCTTAAACAGTGAGTCCCCAGCTATCCAGTGAGGTTTGTTTGAAATCTCAGCTTGTTATATAGAGCTTGGAATTTTAAGACATGTATGTAGAGATGGCAGAGGAAGGACGTTAGTACATTTGCTGCTGATGCCAAACCAGTTCTGTCTGTAGTTGGCCTTGAGAGCCTTTCCCTTACTGCTTTCCCTGTAGTGATGTTGCATTTGGGGGAGGGGGCAGGCTGTGCTCCATTTGAAAGATCAGAGGTTGTCCAAACAAACTATTCATTTCATTTCTCTCTCACTTGTGGATATCTGGAACATGATTACAGAAGATATACAAGATATTAATTGCAGAAGCAGCATTGCCTTGTTTGCATTTTTGGCAAAGTGTATGTGTGTAGAGCAGGCATCGTGGGGAAAAGGGTACATTGAAATGGAAGTTATTCCAGTTTGGTCCTTGCATCTGCTAAACACCTTTGTTATGCTGTATCCCAATTTGCTGCTCACTCTCTACCTATATGCATGGACCGGCAGCTTCCATTTCTACATATCTGTAGAAGTGTGCATGCACATGAAAGCTTATAGCTTGAATAAAATTTTGTTGGTCTTAAAGGTGCCACTGGACTTGAACTTAGGAAAGCTACATCTGTCAAAAGGGGGGACACCACTCAAGGTATGTTCATCTATACAAAGTTTAAAGCAGGGGTGTCAAACTCATTTGTTATGAGGACTAGATCTGACATAAATGTCACTTTGTCGGGCCGAACCATGTGTGCCATAAAACACAATGCCAGATACCGGTGATATAAACTGTATAAAGGACAGCAGCTGGTAAGCTCCAGGTTGGTGTATCCTCACTGCAAGGCCCCATGGGCTGGAAGGGGGCTGCAGAGGAAAACCCATATGGGCGGACTGGAGAGCCAGTAGTGCAGCACTGAGCAGATGCTTCCATGCTGCTTGACAGCTGCAGACGAGGTTGCTCCACCATGCTGAAGCCAGAATCGGAATGGCTCTTCCCACTCCCCCCCAAGCAGTCTCCTGTTCCCTCCCTTGCACTAGTTGCTTGAGGACTGCATTAGAGCCCTGGACGGGCTGGTTCTGGCCCCTAGGCCTTATGTTTGACACCCCTGGTTTAAAGAATGCTTTGCAGATGATACTGCCAGTGTTCCCTCTAAGCTCCTCAGTGTTGTGAGCAAAAATTCTATCTCGTGAGGGGAAAAAAGCTAGTAGCATTAAAGTTGTGAGTGAGTCTACATTTGACTATTGCATAAATTAATTTTTAGAAGATTATTTCCTTAACCTTGTAAAAATCTCAGAATGAATTATTTTAAAGTATATTTAAACTATATTTTAAGAATAATTTAAACATTATAAGAGAAAACAGAATCAAATCAAATTTCATTACGGAAAATGTCCTCTATGGGGTAGACCAGGCCTCTGGAGAACAGGTCTATCTGCCCCTTTCCACCATATTGATAGACCTGGCCTCTGATGAACAGGTCTACCCTCCCCTTTCCACTGTATTGGTAAACCTCACCTCCAGCGAACAGGTCTACCCATCCCTTTCCACTATATTGGTAGACCTGGCCTCCGGAGGTCTGCCCACCCCAGTCTATTATATTAGTAGACCTGGTTTTGGACCATCACCCTGTGCTGAGCCTTAGAAAACATACCAGCACTTGGGGGGGGGGGGAACCTCTTGCAGTCTACTTTGGGTTTTTTTTAGTGAAATATGACAAATTTACAGGTCAAGTATAACAGAGGAGGAACAATCACTGTCAGAACCCTGACTAACCAAATTACTTATTTATTCTAATATTTATATCCCACTTTTACTGTGACTCAAGGCATCTTACAAATCATACTGAAAAGCGTAATGGGGTGTGCAAAATAAAAATCTATTTCTCCAGGGCTCTATTATAGCCAATGGGGATCATTATAGTCAATGGGTCTCTTAGGCTATAATGGAGAATCAATCTGGAGCTTGGGCGGGGGCTGTTTTTTTGAGGCAGGGGCAAGGCTGGTACCTCTCCTCAACCCCCTCCCCCAATTTCAAAAAGATTGGACCAGGGGGTCCAATTCTATGGGCCCCAGAAGGAGGTGCGCACACGGAATGCAGTGAAGTCCAATCAGCTTCCATATGCAAAAGACCTTGAAGGTTCCATATGCAACTGACATTCCAACTGCCTTGCGGGGAGGGGGGTGAGTTTGAGGTGTGGAATGCAGTGAAGTCCAATCAGCTTCCATATGCAAAAGACCTTGAAGGTTCCATATGCAACTGACATTCCAACTGCCTTGCGGGGAGGGGGGTGAGTTTGAGGTGTGGAATGCAGTGAAGTCCAATCAGCTTCCATATGCAAAAGACCTTGAAGGTTCCATATGCAACTGACATTCCAACTGCCTTGCGGGGAGGGGGGTGAGTTTGAGGTGTGGAATGCAGTGAAGTCCAATCAGCTTCCATATGCAAAAGACCTTGAAGGTTCCATATGCAACTGACATTCCAACTGCCTTGCGGGGAGGGGGGTGAGTTTGAGGTGTGGAATGCAGTGAAGTCCAATCAGCTTCCATATGCAAAAGACCTTGAAGGTTCCATATGCAACTGACATTCCAACTGCCTTGCGGGGAGGGGGGTGAGTTTGAGGTGTGGAATGCAGTGAAGTCCAATCAGCTTCCATATGCAAAAGACCTTGAAGGTTCCATATGCAACTGACATTCCAACTGCCTTGCGGGGAGGGGGGTGAGTTTGAGGTGTGGAATGCAGTGAAGTCCAATCAGCTTCCATATGCAAAAGACCTTGAAGGTTCCATATGCAACTGACATTCCAACTGCCTTGCGGGGAGGGGGGTGAGTTTGAGGTGTGGAATGCAGTGAAGTCCAATCAGCTTCCATATGCAAAAGACCTTGAAGGTTCCATATGCAACTGACATTCCAACTGCCTTGCGGGGAGGGGGGTGAGTTTGAGGTGTGGAATGCAGTGAAGTCCAATCAGCTTCCATATGCAAAAGACCTTGAAGGTTCCATATGCAACTGACATTCCAACTGCCTTGCGGGGAGGGGGGTGAGTTTGAGGTGTGGAATGCAGTGAAGTCCAATCAGCTTCCATATGCAAAAGACCTTGAAGGTTCCATATGCAACTGACATTCCAACTGCCTTGCGGGGAGGGGGGTGAGTTTGAGGTGTGGAATGCAGTGAAGTCCAATCAGCTTCCATATGCAAAAGACCTTGAAGGTTCCATATGCAACTGACATTCCAACTGCCTTGCGGGGAGGGGGGTGAGTTTGAGGTGTGGAATGCAGTGAAGTCCAATCAGCTTCCATATGCAAAAGACCTTGAAGGTTCCATATGCAACTGACATTCCAACTGCCTTGCGGGGAGGGGGGTGAGTTTGAGGTGTGGAATGCAGTGAAGTCCAATCAGCTTCCATATGCAAAAGACCTTGAACCTTCCATAGGAACTGCACAAAGCAGCCAGTCAACCCAGCCAGCATCTTCTGACTGACAGTTCAAGCGTCCATACACTAAAGGAGTGCATTTTAGAACTTTGGCACCCACTACTCAATTATATATAAGGAGAGATTATATCCCATTTTTCCCTGTGACTCAAGGCAGCTTACAAATCATACTGAAAATCATAATAAAGGTAAAGGTTTCCCTTGCTTGAAAGCCAGTCGAATTCAACTCTAGGGGGCGATGCTCATCTCCATTTTCAAGCCGAAGAGCCAGCACTGTCCAAAGACTTCTCCGTGGTCATGTGGCCAGCATGACTAAATGCTGAGGTGCATGGAACGCTGCTACCTTCCCACCGAAGCGGTATCTATTTATCTACTTGCAATTTTTTTGCTTTCGAACTGCTAGGTTGGCAGGAACTGGGGCCAGAGACGGGAGCTCACTCCATCTTGTGGCACTAGGGTCTCGAACTGCTGAACTACTGACCTTCCAGTCTGTAACTCAGCGTCTTATCCTCTGAGCCACCGCAGCCCTAGCATAATAGGGGTGTGTAAAATAATTGGGGTTTTTTCCTGGCCCAATTATAGCCTATGGGGACCTTGATAGTTAATGCGCCCCATTGGCTATAAGAGTATTTGGGGCTCTGGGGGGGGGGCTGAGGTAGTGACACCAAATTTGCAGCATAGCTGCTGGTGCCTCTCCTAACCCCCCCCCCAAGTTTAAAAAAGATTGGACTAAGGGGTCCAATTCTATGGGCCCCAGAAGGAGGTCCCTCATCCTCCATTGTTTCCAGTGGAGGGGAAAATACCTTCTCAGTTTACTTGTGAACTGAAGCTAAAATCCCTGAGCTGCCACCTAAACATTTGTGAACCTCTAGAGCAGCTTAGAGGGAACTTTGCATAACAGCAATTTAACAGTCATTTGTTAAGTACCCCAAAGTGAAGTGTGTTATTTCCATTAGTGAGACTTTGGAAAGTAAAACAGAGGGTGAAAGCAGGGCAAAATGTTTGAGTGAGAGATTATATGCATGTGCAACTTAGGGACAGTGAGTACACAAACAGATTGTTAGCAACATGAAATTAAATGTGCCATTGTGTATAAATCCATGGCTTCCGTCTCATGAGAATCAGCCAAGACTAAGCCAGTGACAATGCTGTGGCCATCATAGCAGCAAAGAAGAGAAGGAAGAGAGCTGCCCACTTGTGGAGAGACTGAGAGGTTTTTGGCTGTTCAGTGCTGGAGAAAGAAAATGACTTCCCTGGAGCTTGGAACTTTGCTTGAACATGATGGAGGCTGACAGATCTGGGATTAATATACAAGTTTAAGCTCTTTGAACACCAAGTGGAAATTTGCCTGCAAACCACAGTACATGAGCTGAGTCTGTCAGACACTCTGCTGGAAACGGTGGGTTGGGTCAGGGTTTTCTTACAGACCCATTTTCAGTGATCTCAACAATTTTGTCATTGGGTTCAGACACAGAGGGAAAATATGACCACTGCCAATTTTAAGATAAAATAGCCACCCCTTTGTTCAAATTTCCAAACAATCATCTCCTTTGTGGACCAAATTCAAAAAAGAGATCTAATTAGATGTGGGGCTGTGGGGGGGGGGATGGTTGCACCCCCTCTTCTTAGCATCTGCAAGAGTACCTAGTTATCAGATTGCACATACTCCTACCAGATGGAGGACTAAAAGGGGCAATTACAATGGCAAATAATTGTGCCTGTGATTGTGATCCGGCCTTTAACAGTCAACACAAAAGTGCACCTGCAGCAGCAGAGGTTGAGCAGAAACCATGCTGAGACAGACCTGCACGTTACATGGATGTCTATTTCTTTCCCTGCCCTGCCCTGCAGAGCCTGTCTCCATGAAAACATTCTGGCCACAGTTCTGTGCGCAAAATCATCTGGAAAGAAAGGTGCAAGATTCAAGCCTCTCTTAGGGTATTACCTTGCGAGCAAAATTGAAAAGACTTTAAAGGCTAACAAAATTTATTCCAGCATAAACTTTTGTGAGTCAGAGCTCACTTCCTGAGATATATATTCATTAGACAGATCTGTTCATATTAAAAGCTGCAAATACAATTTTGGACATCTGATGAAGTGAGCTCTGGCTCAAATATCTTTCATGAGCATGTGTGGGTCTTGAAAAGCCCCACAAGTGATTGGTTATATCTACATAGGCCTCATTTATGCTGGGGATATGAGCAAGGATTTATTCTTTCCCATTTAGGGTTCATATTAGGTAGAAAGAAACATCCATGATTTACACATGCATGTGTCCTCGGTAACTGATAGATTGGGCATGAATTTGGAGCTCTGGTATTGGAACAAAAATCCAGCTGCCCTTGGAGGGTTTTTATTTATCATTACACTCATCTACAATTTCTATTCCATCAGGAAGCTGAAGGCTGTGTACATGGGATTCCTAGGAGGGTCTTTTTTCCATAGCTTCAGCCAGATTTCTGCTTCATGTGTCTTATGACCATACCCAGGAACCCCAGGATTTCCACCCATGTAGCATCACTTTCTTTCCTTTCCCTTCCTGCTGCAGCACCAAATGACCTCCCTAATGATGTTTGTTGGGGTCCCTCGTTCCCCAGGAGAAGTATTTGGGGCATTTTGGATTACAGCAGCAGGGGGGAGACAAGAAAGTTGTGCTCCATGGGCAGAAATCCACTTATGGAAATGTTCCACTGGATCTAAGCCATAATCACTCTTCACCCAAACCAATGCTAAATATCAAGGCCACCATGAGTTCCATTGCCAGCCCCCATCACAATGCCCAAGATTAGCAAACCACCAGAAATAACCATCATTACCGTCAACCACTCCAACACAGACAACCCAGCATATTTAATTGTGATTCAACAATGCCAAGGCACTCAAAGTTAGCGTAATAAGGCTGAAAAGCACATTGTGGTGAAGGGCCCAATCTTTTAATTTGCTATGTCATTATGGGATGTATTATTTATATGCATACAAAATATGTTTGGGCATGATTTTGTTTAGCTATGTACACTGTATGGCTGATCTGATTATTTTAAAGACAAAGGGCCACAAATAAGATGGTGGAAAATCCCCCAGTTCTGTTGATTGGTGTGGAGGGATGCCCATTTACACCAAAGAAAGATCTGGCCCCAGTATGTCAATCTCTAATAGAAGCTTGTTTGTATTTCTAATAAGCTAAGACATTTTTGATTGTGTAATCAGCTCCACATTCTTCTCCCAGCTCGCATAGGATATAATTGTAGCTCTCGGGATGATAATTGTTATTAAATTATTAAATAATGGAGCCCTGGAAGGTCACTTTGAGGTTGTGTGCTGCAGACTTCCTTGGTGGGAGCATTGAAGGAGATAGTACAGTTGAATCGAAACAGAGTGTGTTGGTCTGCTGGGGTGTGACAGTGCACAAATTGCGCACACAAGCAATTATGAGCGTACAGTGTCATTGCAAAGAAATAGAGGCTGCCTTTGGAAAATGTACCTCTTTTTTTGACACTCAAAGCTCATTCATTCTCGCTCCACTAATCTATAGACTGAGTCATGCTTTCAGGACACCATGATAGTCTCACCCCAGTTCACAGGAAAATTTAAAAGACCACACTGGAAAACATCGGCAACCTTGCCAAGTGGTACAGAACAAGGGATGCTGTACTAGTCATTTCCACAAGTGATATAAAGAATCCCTTGAATATCTAACCGTTTAAAATAAAAACCTAAATAGATTAGCATTGTAGATATATGTAGTGTGGGAAATGGTCAACCATACATTAGAAGAACAGGCCCTAGCCCTGGCATAGGTCCTGCCTTAGACTGGAAGACGGTCCTCCAGCCTAAGAAGTCTTCCTTCAGATCAAGTGGCCACTCCATTGTTCCATTTGTGTAAACAGATGTGTTAACTGTACTTTATGAGGGCCTGAACACCATTTTTATTGCAGACAAACATGCATGCAGGATCTTTTCCAGAGGGATGTGGTCTCCATTTTCCTTGAAAATGTTGGGAATGGCTATTTCTAAGACTGCACAGAGCTGTGAATGGTTGAGCACACAGCCTACAACAGGCAGGCTAGTATGACTATAGATGAGGATTGACAGGCCTGTTCTGAAAATGGACTTTCACTTACCTTTTTGGTTGCATTTGTTGCTTCTTATCCTCTCCATAATTCTCTGCTGTTGCTGTACTGACCCTGTGGCTGGGCTGATCAAATGTGAAGCAAATAATAAAAGAGGTTAAACAAATAAATATACTTTTATATGACAAGGAGTGAGAGAGTCTTTTAAGGATAAATTCTCATCTATTAGAATTTGTACCCTGTCCTATATTAAAATCTCAAGACATAGAACAGTTCCCCGACAATCTGACACGGAACCTAAGAAAAGCTCTCTCACTTAAAAACATACTGTTGGATCCTACCAGATTTTCCACTGGTGGAAGAGAGAGGAGGGCCTCTTTTGACTCACTGAAATTCTGGGACAAAAGTCACATAGATGCTTCATTGAGGTGCGGGGATCTGGCAACCCTAGAGCTTAGGCAGATCATGAGAAGGAGGGCAGGAAGGTTTGCATCAGTGCTTAGCTCTCTTGGCCCTTTCTTACAAGTCCAGGAAATGCTGATCGCCACTTTGGGGTCAGGAAGCAATTTTCTCCAGGTCACTTTGGCCAGGGATCCTGGAGGTTTTTATTGACATCTTGTGGGCATGGAACAGGGGTCACTTGGGGTGTGGGGGGGAGGTAGTTGTGAATTTCCTGCTTTGTGCAGAGGGTTGTACTAGATGACCCTGGAGATCCCGTCCAACTATCTGATTCTATTCCTCACAGTGTCTGTTGTGGGGAGAGGAAGGGAAGGGGATTGTAAGCCATTTTGAGACTCCTTTGGGTAATGAAAGGCAGGGCATAAAAACTAACTACTACTACTACTACTACTCTTCTTTTCTGCATTGTTTAACATGTAATGTTTAGTACTTATGCTTTGTTCAGATGACAGCTCCATTTCAAATATCTGCAGTCCTAGCTAGCACTATTACATTGCTTATTAGATATATCATTGAGAACCAGCATGGTGTAGTGGTTAAAAGTGGCAGATTCTATTCTGGAGAACTGGGTTTGGTTCCCCACTCCTCCACAGGAAGCCTGCTGGGGGACCTTGGGCCAGACAGTCCTCTCAGAACTCTCTCAGCCCCACCTACTTCACATGGTACCTGTTACATGGAGAGGAAGGGAAGGAGATTGTAAGCCACTTTGAGATACTTTAAAGTTGGGTATAAAAACCAACTCTTCTTCTTCTTTCTATTGCATTGAGCTACAGTGTGTAATTTGCCTTGAATCTCAGTGAGAAAGGCAGATTATAAATAACATAAATAATATAAAATAATTGCACATGTGTATTTTGTATCTCTCTGTTCCTTCACTGAAAATGTCATCATCCTTTTATCAGACTCACTTTATATTGTTGAATATTTCATGCTGTTTTTATGATCTAAGGTAAAGGTAAAGGTTCCCTTGCTCGAAAGCCAGTCGAATCCGACTCTAGGGTTGCGGTGCTCATCTCCGTTTCAAAGCCGAAGAGCCAGCGCTGTCCGAAGACGTTTCCGTGGTCATGTGGCTAGCATGACTAAACACCAAGGTGCACGGAACGCTGTTACCTTCCCACCGAAGTGGTCCCTATTTATCTACTTGCAATTTCTTGCTTTCGAACTGCTAGGTTGGCAGGAGCTGGAACTAGAGACAGGAGCTCACCCTGTCTTGCGGCCCCCGGGTCTTGAATCGCTGAACTACTGACCTTCCACAGCCTGCAGTTCAGCGTCTTAACCACTTGAGCCACCGCAGCTCCTTTTATGATCTAGCTGTGTTTTAATGCTGTGTTTTTAACTATTAAAACATTTTATGATGTTTTATGCTTTTATTAAGTTCTATTTCATAAGCCACCTTGAGCAGGTTCTCTGAAAAGGCAGCATAGATATTTTCTAAAAAATAACAACAAAATTAATGTATCATAATAAACCTGCTTCCTCCTGGACCAAGCATCTATGCTTCCAGCCTCTTTGGTAGGAATCAGTCCCTTTCTTCTGTCTGTTTTTGTGAAGGTTGAACCCTTAGAAACTCACTCAGGAGCCCATAACTAGGGATACCTGAACTCCTGAAGGTCAGGATCCTGTCATAATTGCTAGCTATAAATATGCCACCTATTTATCAATGATTGGATCAAGTATTTGCTGATGCATTCATCAGAGTTGTTTAATGCACGTATGGATTAGTGAAGGACCATTCATTACATATGTATGGGACTCTCCCCTTCCCTTTTAGGTATACCACTGTCCCTTCCACCAGTACTGTAGTTTGGCTCACATTTTTACACACATGTGCGTGGGAGGATGGTGGGGGTATGGGGTATCTACCATCCTCCTTCTGGCGTCCCAGAGCCATACAGCTGGAGAAATGCTATTCAAGGCAAAAAAAGACCATTAGTTTGTGTCTGAGCAAAATGAGGGATAAGGGAGAGGTCCTACGGTCTATTGATGCACAGGATTTAGCAATGACAGGGGGGAAAGTGGCACATGAACAGCCCATCATGCTGCCTTACAACAAAAAACAATTTCCCCCACTTCTGGTTCAGCATTCACCTTTATTTGCACACCCACACTGTTTTGTGCTGGGAACCATGTCCATCTGATCAATCAGCTAGTATGACTAGTAAGCAGGAAGCTGCTGTACAGACACCAACTACTTTGAAAGGAGTTAAGGACACTTGTAGCACCAGTACATTTGTCCTAGGATTGCCTCACTTGAATCACCACCATTGATTATGGTAAGTTAGTCTAGCGAACTCATCTGTGGCGAATATCACAGCATCCCTACCTTTAACCTGAAGGGAGACTGTCCAACTCTCTTCTGAATTGCCGACATGTAGCAGTGCTTCCTTACAGCCAGATACAGATGCTGCTGCTTCATAGGAGAAAGTGGCAAAAAGGTTTGGTATAGATTGGGGTTCCCCCCCCCCATGTTAGCCCCTTTCCTCAAATTCCATAAATGTATTCTCTCATCTAAAAATCAAAATCAAGACAAGCAAATCCAGCTGCTCAGTTCATTATCAAAAAGCTAACATCTGTGTAATTTTATGTTTCAACATTCAGAAACAGTTTCCGTTCATCCCGTTTTTCATTTCTTTTGTTTGACGTGACAATTGGTTTCTCTGCTCCAGGTTTACTTCTGATGTTCTTATTTTTTGCTTTTTGTTTTTGCTGATGACCGTGACATTCCATAGTTTGTATTTCTGTGTTTCATGGATCTTTATAAGGCATTGTTAATAAGTCTATTTCCTGACAATGAAAGCTCAATATTTACTATGGTTACTTGTGTGATGACAAATTGGACAAAAATGTTTATTGAAGAAGCATTTTTAGGTCTGACAACTAACATTGCTTAGCAAAAAAGTAAAGTTACTCTGGCAGAAACAGTCATTAAAATTAATGAAGAGTGATAAGAAAAATAAAAAACCTATTGAGAAGAGGTTGGAGAGCTTGGGTTGTTTACCATGGTGGTTTCCAAATTTTCTATGCCCAGGAAACCTTATTCATATCAGTTCATCTGCTAAGATACTCCTGTAGGTCTGCCATGGAATTCCTGAAATTGCAAAGGATTCTGGGACATCTTCTAGAGAGACAGACACATAGCTTGTGAAGTACTGGCCAGACCTGTTAAGTCCTATTGCTGCCTCAGTTGATAAAAAGTATGTGACCTAGAAAAATTCAGTGCTTAACTATAGGTGCACATTGTAGGGAAAAAGGGAAAGGGCCCAGGGCTCAGTGGAAGAATATCTGGAAGGTCCTACATCCAGTCCCTGGTCCAAATGATCAGGTAGTAGGTGATGTGGAAGACATTGAGACTCTGGAGAGCAGCTGTTAATCAAAGTAGATAATGCTGACTTCGATAGACCAGTGGTCTAACTCAGTACTAGATATCTTCATGTGCTCATGTGGGAGTGGTAGACAGACTGTTGTTATGGGAAGGTTTTCTGCTGTTATTGATCTTGTCATTGAGGATGCCCTCATACCATTCCAAGGACATCCAGAGATCCCTAGAATACCCTTTCACAATGGTCAGCCTAGCAATATGGAGGATAACATTACACTCCCTAAGAACATCAGGGAAATAACATAGAAGAAGAAGCACAACTACATAGATAAATTTAGAACACAGGTACAAGAAGACCAAGGGCACAACTGCAAGGACTCAATCTAGTCAAAGTTAAGGTGTTTAAAATACTATTGATTTCAGTGGGAGAAAATGTAGTATGTGCTTAACTGTTTTACTGAAACCAATAGGTTTTCTAAGTGCTTAGTTTCCCCCTTTGCATTGTGTCCTTAATAATTTGATTTATTTGTTGCAGTAGTATCTTACCTTTCTTCTAAGGACAGCACTTTACCCTCACAGGCACCCTGTGAAACAAAATAGGTAGAAGAATAGCACCCTTCTTAAACTATTTACAGTGCAGTCCTCAGCAGAGTTACACCCTTATGAACTCATTGGCTTCAATGGCTATGGAAAGATGTAACTCTGTTTAGGGCTGCATTGTTATAAGGCCACAGCTGAATGGGGATTTTGGTTTCTCATTCCCGCACCACATGGGAAACCTGTGACTGAATCTCCTCCCTCTTGTCATTTCAAACCATCTTATATGTCTCTGTTTTTTATCAGAGTAGAAATACTGGAGGGAAGGGAGGGCTGCTATTAGCTCCCTTATCCTAAAAGAAATCAATCAACCCTGACTGTTCCCTGTAAGGCCAGATACTGAAGCTGAAGTTCAAATACTTTGGCCACCAAATGAGAAGGGAGCACTCACTGGAGAAGACCCTGATGCTGGGAAAGACTGAAGGAAAAAGAAGAAGGGGACGGCAAAGAATGAGATGGTTAGACAGTGTTATCGATGCAACTAACATGAAATTAAGCAAACTCCGGAGCACAACAGAAGACAGGAGGGCCTGGCGTGATGTGGTCCATGGGGTCGCGAAGAGTTGGACATGACTGTGTGACTGAACAATAGCAACAAAATTATCAGTTCCCCAAACTAATTCATGCCCCCAGAGCTTCTTTTAGCTCAAGGGGAAGAAGGCTTGTGTATGTACTTCTGCTTTTCTTCTGTGGGGCTAGCAGAAAGCTAACCATTTGGATCAGGGGGGGAAATGGGAAAAGGGCATTTAACCCCTTACTGCAGATTCCTGCTGTGATCAAATGTGAAGCCTTTTACTCCCAAGGCATTGGAGAACCAAGACAGGCCCTCTGAGAAATGTTCTGTCTGCCATCCATTCACATTCAGAAGGACAAACACACGATGCTTGATTAAAATAGGCATACGGCTTCTGCCCCTAGCAGAACCTTGCTCAGTTTTCCAGATCCCCAGTGAGACTGGGTCCTCTGGGCCATCTCTCTGTCTCCAGACCTTTGCAGTCTGATTTGGCCCTGACTCACCTGGAAGCATCCAAAAAGGACGAGATCACACTCCTTGAAATAACCAGGGTAAACCTGAGCCCATTGAAGCCAATGACTTGTGTATATGCATTTCTATTAACTGTGTTTTGACCTGGGTCAGCTGAATCAACCAGAGCGAACACACAGAAAATCCAATCTTTAATATGTCTCATAATTAGGAAATGTTCCCTTGTAAGGTTTTTCTTTTCTTAATATTATTCCATCCACATTACTGCCCCACTTAAGCTAATCCTCCTCTGTGGAATATACTCCTTTCTCAGCGATTGTTCTGCCCCGTCTTAGTTGTCTTTTAATTATTATTTTAATTATTAATTGCTATTAATCATGATTGAGTACACGCCTGCTTCTGGAGGGGACTACCTTTAAGCATCTGGACCACTGCCAAGTTGTATATATAATATTCCTTTCTTCATAAACCAGTCCTTGTAGCCCTTCCATAATTTATGGTTGCTCTTTTCCGAATTTATCTGCATCTGTTCTGAGAATACCACAAAGGTTCTGCACAGAGAGGTTGGAGGTTTCAGACTCTCTGGCTGGAAAGCAGCATAGCAAGGGCTGCATAGTTAGTAATTTTTGGGGAGTGCTGCTCAGAGGCTATCAGCTCCCCTTGATTCTCCCCTCAGTGCAAACTGTTTCACTTTGGTTTCAATGAAGGCTGAATTGCCCTTTCTGATCCAAAGGCAGGAATAAAATGTGTGAAGGAAACCATTTTGAGCTTTACAGAGCGCTAACCCACCGCTTGCATGGTATGGCAACCATAAGATTTCATTGGGATATTACTTGATTTATGGTTTGCATAAATCGTGTGTGATTTTAGTGATCCTGGAATATATTCAATATGAACAGATGCATTTAGATATAATAATAACAAACTGTATCCTTCCATACACTCCCATACCCTTCTTTTATCTCCAGTGGAGACCCAAAGTGGCTTATTACACTGTTTTCTCTCACCTCCATTTTATTCTCACAGCTACCATCATGTGAGACAGGATAGGCTAAGAGAGAATGATTGGCCTAAGGTCACCCACCGAGGTTCCATTGCAGAGCAGAGATTTGAACCTGGGTTTCCCAGATCCTAGTATGAAATTCTAACGACCATACCACTCTGGGTGTATGATACCCATATAATACTTAACATTTATATAGTAAAGCGCTGCACGGTAATCATAGCAGTAATCCTTTTAGTAATTCTGCCATGTAAGGCAGGCCTGGATTATTGCATAGAAGTTCATCTAAGGTCACTTAGTGAGTTTGTGGCTGAGAAGAGTTTTGAACTGGAAACCTCCTGGATCATTGCTCATTCATTTAGCCACTATGTTATATTTGTTCTCTGGTCAGCATAAGAGGAGACTCCTTAGGGCTTGCAGTTTCCAAGAACTTTCAGATGCCTATTTGAACCCCTCTTGAACACCTGCCAGTTTGGCCCACTTCCTATTTGCCAGTGCTAATCAGGCAGTCAGTTAATCAATGAGCTGTTTGGCTGTTCGCAACCTGAACAGTCTACTTATAGCCATCAGAAGCGGAATCCCAGCTGATAAGAGATCAGGTGGGAGTCGGCTTCTGATTTCCTGGGAAATTATTTCTCTCTGCCCAAGGAACACCCCCCCCCCCTTGTGTGTGTGTTTGTGTGTGTGTTAGGTGACTCCCCACTGATTTGCTGAAAGTCTGATTCTTCTGGTTGCCCAAACTTTGCTGCCTCCAAACTTACTGAGGTGCAGCAAATTGGGAGAGAGGATCAGAAGCCCAGCTGATTTCCTTATCTTCTCCTCACTCCAAGCTGTTCACTTGAGCTGTAGAGAAAAGGACAGTTCTTTCTCCTCTTCTTTTTCCGGTGCAGAGATTAAAAACACTGAATATGTCCCCACCTTGAAGAGAAGGGAAGAATTCTCTATTGCAGCTTCACGGTGTAGCTCTTTTCCTGAGTGGTGGCATGGATAAGAACCTAACTCCTAGCTGACCCCAATCAGCTGTGCGTCATCTTCTTCCCAATTGGCAGCTGCAGACTTAGTGTTCTGCAGCTGTTGGAATTACTCGATGTAATCTGAACATATCCCTAACTGGCTCACAGTCTGATAGTGAGTGTTGAATAAGGAAGCTCTGTCTGCTGGACAGCTCTGTCTGTTGTTGGATGGCCAGTTGGACTCTAGTCCGGAAGATCTGGACCTGGCTTTGAAAGCCATGGCTGGTTGGCTTAGACTGAGTCGACTGAAATTGAACCCGATGAAGATGGAAGTCCTGTGCCTGAGTCGGAGTGGCCTGAGGGTAGGGATCCCACTCCAGCCCCATGTAGAGAGCATTGCAGTAATCCAGTCTCGAGGTGATCATTGCATGGATCACTGTTGCCAGGTCATTGCATTCGAGGAAGGGAACCAACTGTCTGATCAGCTGAAGATGATAAAAGACTGACTTCACAGTGGCTGCTACCTGGGCCTTCATCATTAAGGAGGCATCCAAGAGCATTCCCAAACTCTTAACCTCTGGCACTGGCACCAACGGTTTAAACCAGGGATTCCCGACCTCGAGAACCACGGGCACATCATCTCAGGCTACTACTGGCATGTGTCTGACATCACAAACTGGTCACCTTACATCAGAGTCCCTTTTGCACATTTTATACACAATCCATTTATGTCCATAAAAGCGCACAAAGCTTCTTGCTGGGCAACATATCCACCTGAATCATATAGTGAAACAGTTGCTTTCAAAACTATCCACTTGTCACCCTTACCACTTACACTATCCTGCGAGTACAGGAGAGTGCATGTATTGGAGGCATCAGCTGATTGATAGGAGGTGAACTGAAATGCTTCAGCCTGATTGCACCAGCTCAGAAAAGTGGATGCCTATGACCAGCTGTTTAGACAATAAATCACTTGGATTTATTCCTCTCACCATACTATAAAGTTGGAAGTGTAAACAACACAATTGTGCCAGTGATGGAGCATTACCCGCAAAGAAAGATGCAATAGGAGTACCATGTCATGTGCTAATTACACAAGACTCATCCAAGTTGCACCCCAATCTCCACATGGGATGGCATTTAGCTGAATATTAGGCAATAGTTAACTTGAGTCTGACATGCATTTCTGCCTCCTCCTTTTGGGAAACGGCACCATTACTGGAGCTGGGTTCTATCTTAGTCTTCATCTGTCCCAGAATACAAGGCATTTGGATCTAATTTTGTTTTGTGCTTCTCTAAGCTCACAAGGGTTGATAAATATTATAGAGGCTCAAGTGAATGCAGGGTTCATATAGGCAGAGCTTTCTTTCCCTGGAGTTGATGAAATTGAAGCAAATGAAACAAGCACAGTATTAATAATCCTACTAGGCACTTTTAATCTTCAAAGAACTTTACAAATATTAATGAAATTACTTTCCTTTCAACAAATCCAATAAGCGGGTGGGGAAAAATAAGAGAGAAATACTGAGACTCCCTGGAAGGAATCTGAGCATAGCACTCAGAAACTGCTAATTCACATCCAGGTTGTGCTTGAGATACATGTCTTTGCCAAATTTCAGTTGTATTCCCTTTGCTTGGTGACACACTCTGTTCTTAAGCACATTTATTTGGAAATAATGCTCAGTGATAACAACCACACTTATGTAGAGCTTTGGGAATATAGGATGTTGGGTGGAGGAATGCAATTACTTATTTTGCATATTGGGAGGAGTGGATGTAGCCAGTCACTCACTGAAGAAGGTTGTGGAGTAGGGTTGCCAGTCCCCAGGTCCCAGGGGGGATTCCCCAGCTTTTCTGGTCTTCTGCCACTGGCCCCCAAACAGCCACATCCCGGAGTGACAGCCCCAATGTGATGATGTCACCAGGAAGTGACATCATCATGTCAGGGATGTTGTGCGTGATGCTCTGGTTTGAGAGCAACACTGTATGGTAAATTTGGCCTAAAACCATAGAGTTTTGCCCTTAAACCAGAGCACTGCTGCATGATGGTGCCGATGTGATGACATGACTTCTGGGTCCCAGAATACCCCCCCAATCCCCCTGCTGGTGTGGCAAGGGGACCTGGCAACCCTATTTTGGAGCATGAGGCCTAGCCATTTTTTCTCCAAGTGCCAGATTGCTGAAAGGCCATAGCTGATGAAATCTTTGTCTGGTGTGGGCCTTCCCTTTATTGAAATTACTTATTGTGAAGGAGGTTACTCCCCAGACTACCTGTTTTTGAACTCAAGCTGTTTTCTTCTTTAGGATGGTGAGGAGGGAGGCCCTGAGAACTTTGTTTCACACTAGAGGCCTGCTTCTGAGGAACTGCAGCTCGGCCAGCTTCAGCAAGAAAACAGCACTTCTGGGACACTGACTAAAGGACCACAGGAGCTATCTCCTGCTAAACCAGATTTCCCCAAGGGTACTTTCAAAACCCAGGACACTTGCAGAGATTTGCACTCTCAAAGAGTGGTGAGTAAAGCCCTGGCTTAATAGGCCATCACTTATTTTCAGAATTTAGTTTGGGAAGGGAAGGGGAAGGAGTTTTTTTTGGGGGGGAGAGCACCATCCCCAGTAATGCAAATTGTATTCCCCCCCTGTTGTAATAAATACAGTTGTTTTGCTTAAGCCAAGGTGAGTGAGTAGTGGGGGGGTCATTTATGAAAGGAGGCCCTAAGCCTTGAACTTGCCCTTAGTTCCAACTAGGGTTGCCAGCTCCCAAGTCTGGGCGGGGGTTCCCCTCCTTTTGGGGGTTCCAATCCATCCCTGGTCAGCTGGCTGGTGGGGAAGCCCTGCCCCCAAGCCCCATCCCCAAGATGGTCTTTTTGCGAGCCGAGTGTGCGGCCCATGACTGCCCCTCTCCCTCCTTCCTGCTAGATTTAAAGGGCTCTCCAGTTGATTGGCGGGCCACATGGTCCCTGTCGATCAGCTGAAGCCCTTTAAATTGGGCAGGAGGGGAGGGAGAGGGGTGGGTGGGTGGATGGTTGCTCTCAGGGGTGTAGCTTGAGGGCATCCCCGCCACCCCTGGAATGCCCCCCAAATCCCCCTGCCAGAGCAACAAGGGGATTATTTTCAGTCTCTTCCCTAATAATCACTAAGATGGAGTTTTCCTTTAAAAAAAAAAGCTGCTGTACATTTAATTGACATTTTCATTGAGCTGTTCAGT
>NW_015170887.1:2709563-2730935 GCF_001447785.1 Gekko japonicus
CTTTCCCTCTCAGTCTTGGTCAGTTCAGACCCCATCAATATATACGGAAAGTTAGGATTTGATGTTCCAGTGTGCATCACCTTACACTTGGCTACACTGAACTTCATTTGCCATGTTGCTCACTCATCCAATTTAGAGAGATCCTCCTGGACCTCTTCACAGTCAGCCTTGGTATTCACCCTCCTGAATAAAAAGAAATTACTCCACTTGGGACATTGTTGAAGTGAGGACAAATGGTCTAGAAGCCCTCCCACTTTTGCCCCCCCCAAGCACCAAGAATACAGTGCATCACTTGCCCCAGCCTGAGAGTTCCTATCTATACCTTGTGGCTAATAGCCACTGATGGACCTCTGCTCCATATGTTTATCCAGGGCTCTTTTTGTAGAAAAAGCCCAGCAGGAACTCATTAGCATAATAGGCCACACCCAACACCAGAAATCCATTAGCATATTAGGCCACACCCCTGCCAGCACAGCTCATTAGCACATTAGGATGCACCCCCATGTTACCAGAAGTGTGGTTATGCAGCCACACCCACCTTTTGCTTGTTATTATGTTTACCTTGTTTGTTGTCAAAACCCAGGACTTTTTTGGTAGCAGGAACTCCTTTGCATGTTAGGCCACACACCCCTAATGTAGCCAATCCTAATGAGTTTCTGCTGTTGGGTGTGGTCTATTATGCTAATGAGTTCCTGCTGGGCGTGGCCAACTTGGGAGCCAGCCGGAACTCCGTTCCTGTGCGTTCCTGCCCAAAAAGAGCCCTGTAAACCCTCTTGAAGCTGTCCATACTTGTAGCTGCCACCACCTCCTGTGGCAGGGAATTCCATGTGTTAATCACTCTTTGGGTGAAGAAGTACTTCCATTTATCTGTTCTAACCCGTCTGCTCAGCAATTTCATTGAGTGCCCATGAGTTCTTGTATTGTGAGAAAGGGAGAAAAGTACTTCTTTCTCTACCTGCTCTATCCCATGCATAATCTTATAAATGTCGATTTGCCACATTCTGAGAACAAGGCCTTCCATGTCCCCTGCCCCTATCTTCATTCCCATTGTGACAATGATGTAGAATTTGTATGTCATATGTTTTGGGGTCTGCTTGGTTCTTGTACTTTTAAATTTTGTATGGCCTTTGTATTTGTTTTCTTTGAATTTCTGTTATTTCTTATGGTAAGATTTTGACAACCTTTGGCTATCAGCAACAAATAAAACCTAACTTCAATACGTACCAATGTTAACATCCCTCTTCCACAGCCCTTGTGCTTATTAGACAGAAAAGGCATACAAGGATTCTAAATGTTTACATCGTAGGAAGTCACATCCCTGGAATATGAACAGTGGTTATTAATTAAAGCTTCTATATCACAATTCAGGTGATACCTAGAGGGCTTGCTCAGTGTTAGAGTTTCCTGTAGCAGACTGAGGGAAAAGCAAAGTGCACAAACCAGGAGAAAGCAAATTGCATATACAAGAGTCACCATGTAAATAGGGACAGTCTATTAGGGACACCCTATGGAAACTTAGTGGGGCTGTAGTGTATCTTTTTTAAAACTTTTACATTTTTTTAAATAACACATTTTCAAAAAGCCATATGCAAGGTAACTTTGAATGGATACCTTAAGAAAAGTAAAATAAGTCAAAATTAACTAAAGTAAGCAGAAGACAACCAAGCACAATATGAGTGATGAAAGCAGAGTCCTGTTAGCTGGTTGCTTTCAGGTGGGGATGGAAGCTTCAGAAAGGGTTCACTGTTAGCAAACACTGGCTGCTCTCCTCCAAGTCAATCCTTTGAACAAATAATATGATATGCTAGCCATTTGCTGCAGCTGAGAACTATGAGCTATTTCCATACACTTAGCTGTGCCTGAAATCTTTGTAAAAAACATACTGAGGGTTAATCCAACAAGATGCAACAGTAGTTCAACAGAAAATTCCCAGTGCATTTCACAGATCTCCTACTAGTTAATTGGACACATATTATTATTCCCCCTTCTTATTTAGAGGAACTGTGTCTTCAAACCAGGGAGTATGAAGGAAAAGGATATCTCTAGGCAAACCCCAAAGAGCAACAGTGGCAGACACTTGGGGAGGGGGTGTGATCGGTCTCTGGCATGGCCACTGGCGGAACATCATTTTTGCAGGCCCTGCAGAACTGTATTAGGTTCCACAGGGCCTGGATATCATTTTGGAGAGTGTTCCACAAGGCTGGTGCCAGAGCCAAGAAGGCTCTGGCTCTGGTTGAGGCTAAGTGGATATCTTTTGGGTTGGGGATCACCAGAAGATTTTGATCCATTGAACGTAATGCTCTTTGGGGGCATATCAGGAGAGACAGTCCCATTGATATGTTGCTCCTAGACTGCAGAGGGCTTTAAAGGTTAGAATCAATACCCTGAACTTCATCCAGTACTCCACCTGGAGCCAGTGCAGCTGGTGGAGCACTGGTTGAATGTGTGCTCTTGAAGGTGTTCCAGTAAGAATGCGTGCTGCCGCATTCTAGACCAGCTGGAGTTTCCAGGTCAACCTCAAGGGTATATATAAATGAAGGCATATAAACACCACAAAATGGCATTGATTACAATGCAAATAATATGAGCAATTTTACTAGCTCACTAATGGAACCTTAGAGACCAACAGAATTTTCTGGGTATAAGCTTTCAAGAGTCAAAGTTCCTTTAATCAGATACTATAATATGTGATTGTTTTATCTCATTTTTATGTATTTATGTGTTTTATATGACCTGGCACATGGTGCCGCTGAATGTGAGCTGCCCTGAGCCTGCCCTGCGGGGAGGGCGGGATAGAAATTTAATAAATAAATATAAATAAATAATACCAGTAGGAATGGAGATCCCTGGCATTTATTTATTTATTTGGAGATTTTGTTTTAACCCTGTATGACAGACCCCTTCCATTTCCCTCCTTCAGCGGCTAGATTTTCCCTCAGTTTTTCTGTCCCTTGCTGACTGAGCAGCCCTGGTAATATGTTTTCTTCTCCCCTGAAGAAACTTTGGCTGTCCCACTCTGTCAGTAAGATATATTTTGGCTATTAGCTCAGCCCAGGAACCTGAGGGAAGGGATAGGATCACTTTTTTATTCAAATCCTTGAAAATGGCACTTGAGACACTTTTAAAATTCAAAAATAACAAAAGGCTTTATCTAACATCAAAGCGAAAGGTCAGGTGAAATCAGGGATGGAAATTACTGAGGTAAAACAAGTACAAGCATAAACTTTTGATCTTATATATCAGGTTAATGAGAGGTTCTTAATTTATTCACAGTTACTTAGATCTTTATATTGAGAGGCTTTTGTTCCAGTGCTTTCTGAAACACTCTAGGGTCCCCGTCACACAGGCCAGAAAATGCAGCGGGGGGGGGGAAGCGTGGCTGTTAGCCCGGAGCAAAGTAACGTGCTATCCTGCAGCGCCACAGGATTCACACGGAAACATGATCAGACGCCCGCCCTTGCCCCACGTTTTCCGGAAACTAGTACCTCGTATGTGGTAGTTTTTTACTCCGCATCTTCGGCGAGAAGCCACGGGTTAGCCACAGGTGCACTATGCCTCTCAGATGTTCTGGTGTGATCACACCTGGAAAATCCATGGGGCGATCGTGCCTTCAGCGCAGCAAATGCTCCATGTGAACGGGGCCTATGTCACTTTATTTGAGTAATCACTGAGTCTTTTGGTGCCCAGAAGGCTGTTACCTTCTTTCCAGTACTCAAACCCCTTCTCTTTGGAACACCAGTACTCTTCTTGAGTTTTTCACTGACTTTTAAAGGTCTCTACAGGCAGTTTGTAATCACACCAGACCAGGGAATTCTGTACTCCTCAGAGATAACTCTCCCTGTTTGACTGGGTATGGAATTTTCTTCTCTCCCTAGATCTGTCCCCTTTCCTTTGGCCTAAGTGGGAATCTTCTCTGCTACCGAAACTTCCTTGCCAAACTTTCTCCCAGTTCTCCTGTCTGTGTTCAAACTGCTCTCAGCTAATGCTGAATTCAAACGGCGTTCAGTCAAGGTAGAAATCTGACTCTGTCAGCACTAAACCCTTTTCCTGTCAGGGCTATTCTCAGACAGTCCCAGTACACATCTCTTCTCAGTTAAGGCAAGAATCTGATTGAATCTCCTCAGCATCCAGCTCTCTTAAGACTTTTTTTTTTGCTCAGCTGATGCTAACCAATAGATTGCTTAGAGCAGCCTGTCACTCAAGGCTCTCTGGCGCTATGAAGAATTAACCCTTCACAGTCCTTTAGTTGTTGGTAGAGCACTTCTAAGCCTCTTAAAAAGTGCAGTTTGTCACACCTGCCTTTCTCCAAGACTGGACTCAAGGCAGATGGCAGCACAGCACACTGAGTCCAAGAGTGCTTCTTTCAGTGTGGCACCTGTTGGCAATCTTATGCAAGGCTGCAGAATGTGACATTAACTAAAGGGAAGGGGTTGCTTCAAACATACATACTCTGACACTCTTTTTCTATAACTCTCCTTCACTGGGCAACAGGTATAAAAACAGGCACTTTACCTGTGTGGAACAGGTAGAATTGCCAACATGCCTGGAGAAAAATGTCCTGTCTCTTAAAAAAACCCTTAATGTGTGGAATCAGGCAATTGAAGGTTTTCATGACATCACTGGTAAATACCATCCAATTGAGCCTCTGTGAAAGGGACAAGATATTTTTCTTCAGTCCTGTTGGCAACCGGAATAACAGGATTGTAAGTTTCCTTCCTGGACACCAGGTAGACTGTTTGGTCACTGAAAGAATGTTTGATCACTGAAATAAATCAAAAAGTGTGGACTCCTAATTATTTTTATATCTCCCCCTTGGGGTCCCATTCCTTTCCTCTTCTTCTCCTATGCTCTTGTTCCTCTATCCTCTGCTTTACACTCTATAAAATGAGGACATTTCAGTGTGCTTACATGCTCTTGTTGATGTGCTGCTCCCACCCTCCTTCCTCTTCTATAGGTCTGACTGAGAGGGAGCAATCGCAGCCGCATTGATTTCTCATTCCCTGGATTTGCCCCACGGGCACCAGTGTAATTTCAGAGTCATTGTAGCCAGCTTGATACAGAGACAATACTGGGTTCAAAGAAACAATTTGCTTACTGAATGGGTTATGATGAAGTAATATTGTGTCAGGAGGTGAGTGGCATTAAAGATTTTTCTACCTCATCAAAGAGATGGAGAGAGACGAAGAGGTGTATATCAGATTTAGAGAGAGGCTTGGTTCCTGCAGCTTTAGATCCTCCTGGAGATAAAATAGGACTGGAGGAATGCAAGAGAAAGTATCACTTTGATCTATCAATGAAACTGGGACATGTGGTTCCTAAATTAATCTACTAGGCTAAGAAAAATTCAAGGTATCTGTCAAATAAAGCAAGAAAACACACATGATATTCTTAAATGTAGATATGCTTGTGACATAAAAAGGGTTACTGGGGCCACTCTACTTTGAAACTGTCCTTCTGGAAAATAATGTGTAGAATGTGGTAAAAGCAGCATTGTTCAGAGACAATGGTGGGAATCTATGGACACAACTTACAGATCTGAAGCAGTGTCTTACATTTTATGGTATGAAACTGTCTATTGCCTTAAAATGAGCAGCAAATGCTAGTTTCACTTCCGTTAGTGTGGGTGCACACGGTAGGGGACCAATAGCTGCTCTGAGATAATGGGCAGTCTTATTCTGAGTAGTAGAGGCAGTTGCTCTGATCCTGTGATCTTTAACCCATTTAGGCTTTAAAGGTCAACATCAGAGCTTTGAATTGGGCCCAGAAGCAATTTGGCAACCAGGGCACTTGACAAAACACTTGTGTTACATGGTTCCTGGCACCCACAATTTGGGCCAACTGAAGGTTCCAAACATTCTCCATTCTCCAGAGGCAACCCCATGCAGATTTCATTCAATCTGTACCCACCTCCTGAATCTATTCCATTCCGTTACATGTACACATGTGCATTGTGGCTTGCAAATATGTGCCAAATAGGCACTAATGTAAACAAAAGTTCAACTTTTAAAAAACACAATTTAACCTTCTGTAGGAAAAATATCATATATGAACTATCTGCTATTGTTTCCTGTGCCTCGTGAGAATTACGGTCATGAAAAGTCGAGCTGCTTTAATGGCTGTACCTTCAGATCTGGCATGGCTTCCCTTTCCTGCATTTGGCACCATCATCATTGGTCTTTTTTTCTCCAGTGCCTGGCCATTTTTTTAAAAATCAGTTGGTTTTTAATTGAATGGTTTTTACTCAGGTGCTTTATTGTTTGTTTGGTCTTTAGTTGGCTGCTGTTTTTAGGCTTAATTATATTGCTGTGTTGTGGGCGGTTTAAAAATCTATTGAAAATGTGTTGAATTTTGTCCTAATAATAATAACTTTGGCAGACTGTACTCTATTAGCAATTGTGCTGTAAATCAGCCTGGTACTGGTCTTTCTATTGTTGTTAAACGACTTGAGGAGACAGTGGGGAGACAGTACAGAAATATTTTAAATAAATATAGAAAGCAAGCAAGAAAGCAAGAAAACATACTCAAAGTGACCAAAGATTTTTGAGCAAGAAAGGACAGTGGCACTGACCATGAGCTGAGTGAACCAGATACACTGAGAATGGATGAAATGAGCTCTAGTCTATGGAACCTTATGCTAAAATAAAAAACATGTCGGTCTTCAAGGTACCACATGACCCTTGGATTTCCTGGATCCAAATATATGCTTTGGTGGTGGAAACTTTGTAATCCATTTCATAAGTAGAAGTCCTGGTTTGATTTAAGATGTATGTACAACTCACAAAATCTTCTAATAGTAAAAATTATCATTAGCCAAACATATGGAGCTGGATCTTATGCACTACCAGTGTAAGGTACTAGTGGAAGGAGGTTTTTCCTGCCTCCCTCCCCCCCAGCAGTTCCCAGTGAATGATGAAAAGGGCGTGGGGAAACTGGGAACTGGAGAACCCGTGTAGACAAAATGCCATACAACATGGATGGCTGCAGTGAGGAAGGGGAAACAGGAAATGTACACTCAGCTCACAATGAGCTGCAGATCTTAGGGGTCACTGGTACAATGGCATTCAGTTAATGTAATATGAGCTACAGCTTTGAACCTGTATAGATAGAGCTCATGGCTTTTACTTTCCTCCATGAGCATCATCTTGCTTGCCCTTGCAATCAAATCAGGAAGTTGGGTATGGCAGTACAATGTGGGAGGGTATGATATAGATGAGGGGTGGCCAAACTTGCTTAATGTAACAGCCACATAGAATAAACGTCAGATGTTTGAGAGCCGCATGGCATTAACAAATACTACACACATGTTTTTATTGGAAAATATGCAAATTTGCTTTTTATTAACATTAAATTAGACTGTGTGAAAGAGCCACATGCGGCTCCTGAGCTGCAGTTCAGCCACCCCTGATATAGATCGAAGTGGAGTAAATATGCAGAGAGCCAAGGGATTGCTTGCTGCTTGATATTTTCTGGCATATAAAGAAGCACATCCCATGAAAAGTTTTGGGAGGGAGCCAGTTCTGCACAATGGAATCTTTTTGGAAAACAAAACAGAGATTGTGCTTTCCAGTGACTGTGCAGCAACAGGAAGAATAAAATACTGCCTGGTCTAGGGCTGCACTGTACAGTGCCCATCTCACCTGTCAATGTTGCTGGTCCAACACTGCGGGTTCAACACTGTTGGGGAAAAAATCCAGCCCTATGGAAGCCAACACCTGCTCTAAGGCCTGCATAGCCTTCTATATTCAGTACTAGAGGCCTGCTCCAAGAAAAAAATCATTATAATTAGAGATTCGGTATTCAGGGAGGACACGGTTACTGTTTATTCCTAATTTTCAGGTAGGACAATACCAGTTTGGAGTTCAAATCCATGCTTTTTTTCTGGTTGTGGAATTTGGTGCCATTATCTTTAAACAAAAGCTGTGACAGACCGTCTGTCACAGCTTTTGTTTAAAAATAATGGCACCAAATTTGCACAAAACATAGTCCCATCTCTAGTCTAAAGACTTCACATGAGTCAAGCAGAATGGACAAAGGGATTTTACAGACCCCCAAAGTAGGTGCTCCTCAGCACACTTCTCTCCACTATTTCAGAATGGTGGTGGCCTGGTAGGAGAACACTGGCCATCGGTTTATTTACATACTCATACAGTGACTGACAATAACGTTTTAATTAATTTTTTTTGCTAAAAACTCTGTATTTGCCATCCTTAACTGTTGTGATCTGTTGTCTCCATTTACAAATTAAGACAGGCTTCCTTTGCAGGAAACTGCCCTCTATCATTGCAATCTTTGAACAAAGTTTGAATTTAAAGAAGAGCATGTGTGTGTGTGATTGCATGTGATGAATCAATCATCCAAACATAAATACATAAGAGAAGCCAATGTTGAATCAGGCCAGTGGCCCATCTAGTCCAACACTCTGTCACAAGAGTGGCCAAAAATACCAGGTGCCATCAGGAGGTCCAGCAGTGGGGCCAGGACACTAGAAGCCCTCCCACTTTTGGCCCCCCCAAGCACCAAGAATACAGAGCATCACTTGCCCCAGCCTGAGAGTTCCTATCTATACCTTGTGCCTAATAGCCACTGATGGACCTCTGCTCCATATGCTTATCTAATTCCCTCTTGAAGCCGCCCATGCTTGTAGCTGCCACCACTTCCTGTGGCAGTGAATTCCATGTGTTAATCACTCTTTGAGTGAAGAAGTACTTCCTTTTATCTGTTCTAACCCGACTACTCAGCAATTTCATTGAGTGCCCATGAGTTCTTGTATTGTGAGAAAGGGAAAAAAGTACTTCTTTCTTTACCTGCTCTATCCCATGCATAATCTTATAAACTTCGATCATGTCACCCCTCAGCTGTTGTTTCTCCAAGCTAAAGAGCCCTAAGTGCTTTAAACTTTCTTCATAGGGAAAGTGCTCCAACCCTTTTATCATTCTAGTTGCCCTTTTCTGCACTTTTTCCAATGCTATAATATCCTTTTTGAGGTGCGGTGACCAGAACTGTACACAGTACTCCAAATGAGGTTGCACCATCGATTTATACAGGGGCATTATGATTCTGGCTGAGTTGTTTTCAATTCCTTTCCTAATAATCCCCAGTATAGCATTGGCCTTTTTTATTTCAGTTGCACACTGTTTAAACATTTTCCTTGAGTTATCTACTACAACTCCAAGATCTCTCTCTTGGTCAGTCTCTGCCAGTTCGGACCCCATCAACGTGTATTTATAGCTAGGATTTTTGGCTCCAAAGTGCATCACTTTGTACTTGGCTACACTGAACCCCATTTGCCACGTTGACATCCACTCACCCATCCTCAACAGATTCCTTTGGAGTGCCTCACAATCCTCCCTGGTTCTCACCACCCTGAACAACTTCATGTCATCTGCGAATTTAGCCACTTCACTGCTTACTCCCAACTCCAAATCATTAATAAACAAGTTAAAAAGCATTGGGCCGAGTACTGATCCCTGTGGTACCCCACTGCGTACCACCCTCCACCGAGAAAATTTCCCATTTATACTCACTCTCTGTTTCCTATTAATTAGCCAGTTTTTGATCCACAAGAGGACTTGTCCTTTTATCCCATGACTCTTGAGCTTACTTAGGAGCCTTTGATAAGGAACTTTATCAAAAGCTTTCTGGAAGTCAAGGTAAACAACATCTTTGTTCACCCCCTCAAAGAACACTAACAGGTTATTGAGACAAGATCTTCCCTTACAGAACCCATGCTGAGTCTGCCTCAATAGTTTTTGTTCATCAATGTGCCTACTAATTCTTTCCTTAATAACAGTTTCCACCAACTTACCTGGTATTGACATCAGACTGACTGGCCTGTAATTTCCCGGATCTCCTTTGGAACCCTTTTTAAAGATAGGAGTGGAGGCAGATTTTAATGAAAGATTACATATGAGACTATGAGACACATGTGTCTCTACTAGTGTTTTAAGGACTTCCTGATAAGTGGGGTCTCTCATTCCTCTGAAAATGTTATTCAGAACAGCAGTTGCATGCCTTAAAAATTCCTTCTCTGGGGCTTGTTTCCAATGTTGATTGGCTGGGAGATCTCTTGCAAAGATCCAATTGATCCCTTGCAAAGATCCAATTGAAATGGAGAGATGCCATTGCCCAGGAAATTAGGAGAATCAAAGAAAAACAAGATGCCTACTTTTGCCGATGTCAGCAAGCACCCTAACACAAAAAAGTGTATTTTTTTCAGATGCATTTTTCATAATGCCTAAGAATCCTGGTATGCCCTGACCTGGATAGCCCAGGCTAGCCCAATCTTGGGAGATCTCCAAAGCTAAGCAGGTTTGGCTCTGGTTAGGATTTGGATGGGAGACCTCCAAGGAATAACAGGTGCATGATGTGGAGTAGGAATGTGCATTCGGTTCATCCAAACCAAGTACACCCCCAAAAATGGCCCATTCGGACCCCTTTCGTGCTGCTGCAGGCCGATTCAGATTCTCTGATTTGAATCGGCTTGCTGCTGAATTGCCACCAAAATTCGGTGGCAATTCGGCCCCATTATATCCTATGGGCCATTGAAGTCAATGGCGAAAACATAGGGTATATTTTGGGGGCTGGAGGGGAGGGGGTTTGAGGGAGAGGCTCCACACTCACAGGGTAGCTGCTGGAGCCTCTCTACAAGAAACCAACGAGGTATGAAGAACATTGGACCAGGGGGTCCAATTCTACGGGCCCCTAAACAGGTTGCCCCATCCCCTCCATTGTGTCCGATCCCCACAGCTGTCAGTCAAATACACATTTGTAGCAAAGTATTATTTTATTGAAGCCATGATGAAACAGGAATAAGTTCACTGTTTGGAATAACTACAATGGTCGGGGCAAAGAATGATAAAGCAGATTCATACTGGCAATAACCAATGGACATGGTTCCCGCTCGCGCGGGTGGACTTTCATATTCGCGCCCATAGCCTGAGAATGGTTCCTAAAAGATAAACAATTAAGCTCTTCTCACACTCTAATTCATTATAGACTAAGCGAAGCCGACTCTTCCCCGCACCTGTGACCTTGCTGATTACTATAGTTCAAAGCAACACTAGCGTTTATAGAAAGGGATGCATGAGACAAGCAAACGTGCGATTCATTATACCAGCAAGCATGTGCAGTTGGGTATCACTAGGGAGCATGAGGGAGGGGGAAACCCTAAACAGGGAAGGTTGTACACCACACAGAGTTCTTTGGCAGCTTGCTGACATAGGTTGTACACCACACAGAGTTCTTTGGCAGCTTGCTGACACATTGTTCTCTATGGTGGGGAAAAGTAACTATTTTTCCAACCTTAGAGAACAATGGAGGGGATAGGGGCAACCTGTTTGAGTGCCCTTAGAATTGGACCCCCTGGTCCAATGCTCTTGAAACCTGGTTGGTATCTTGGGAAGAGGCTCCAGCAACTACCCTGTGAGTTTGGAGTCTCTCCCTTAAGCCCCCTCCTCTCCAGCCCCCAGAATATACCCTATGTTTTCGCTGTTGACTTCGATGGCCCATAGGATATAATGGGGCTGAAATTGACATTCGGCTGGCCAAAAGACTCCCCAATCCTTGTACTGACGAAACTGACATGCTGGAGTCTTACTGCCAGCCGAAATTGATTCTGCCCGATTCGGCCGAATCTGAATGGACCGAAATTTATTTATTTTTTGCATACCCCTAATGTGGAGGCAAGCAATGGCAAACCACCTCTGATAGTTTCTTGCCTTGAAAACTCTACAGGGGTCACCATAAGTCTTCTTTGACTTGACAGCGCTTTCCACCAGCACCACCAATCCTGGATATGTGTGTACCATTCCATAAATCACAGTATCAACCTAACAGAGTGATTCTATGTATATTTTTCATTTGGGAATTTTGAACTGCATACCCCCTACTTAGTACACTCTGTATTACAGCATGGTATCACTTCATAGTGCCCACATCTGTTCTGGGAGTTTGTTGACTGATAACTGTGGCAGTGCTGACTGCAATAACCTCAAACAAGGATCAGTATGGGAAACAAGCTCCAGTGGGAATGATCAGATAGCACAAGTGTTTCAAATCAACAATACATATTATGGTTTAATGTGTAAATACAGAACAAAGCAAAAACAGGGAGCAGGATTGGGCCTAATATGCATCTTGATTATCTCTCACTAGCAATGAGGGGAATGGTCCTGCCTCTCACTTGAAAATGCCTATGGTTCTTACCGAAGAAGAAGAAGAAGAAGAAGAAGAAGAAGAAGAAGAGATTGGATTTATTCCCCGCCCTTCACTTGGAGTCTCAGAGCGGCTTACAAACTCCTCTCCCTTCCCCTCCCCACAACAGACACCCTGTGAGGTGGGTGGGGCTGAGAGAATTCTTGACACAAACTGCTTTTTCAAGGACAGCTGTGCCAGAGCTTGTGACTGACCCAAGGTCACATCAGCAGGTGCAAGTGGAGGAGTGGGGAATCAAACCCGGTTCTCCCAGATTAGAGTCCGCACACTTAACCACTACACCAAACTGGCTCTCACCAAACTGGATACCTTGGAGTATTTATTAAGCATTCTTCCAAATAGGCTTTCTTATTTGCTTCAGATTTGCATTTTAGTACATATGAAGCTACCTCATACTGAGTCAGACCATTTTGTCTACTGAGGTCAGTGTTTACTCTGATTGACAGCAGTTCACAAGAATCTCAGACAGAGCTTTTTGGCAACACGTACTACTTGATCCTTTTAAATGGGAGATGCTGGGGATCGAACTTGGGAGTTTCTGCTTGCAAAACAGATGTTCTGCTACAAAGCCACAGCTCCTTTCTTCAGTTTGTCCTGCTGCATTGGCTCTTTCTGATGCTTTATTAAATCTCTGATTATAGTATTCAACAGATTAAAATGCCATCTATTCAAACCTTGCTGCCCACTAGATCAGCAAAATCTTTATTTATATTTACATTACAATTCAAAAACTGGTTACCAAACAAAAACTATCAGAAAGAAGACCTTCACCCAAACACATAGCCCAGAAACAAATCCACTCTGGAATAAGATTTTCTCCCCCCCAAAAAAACCCCCCAGTTTTATTTTAAAGACAAAACAAACATAACATAGAATGAGGGTATCCAAATATTCTTAACATTTTTTATTTAAAAAACCCCTCATATCTAAACATATGTTATTTTGTATGATTCACCTTGTATCATTATATAAACTTGTTGCACATTATTAAAAGTATAGTATTTGTGTCCTTAAAGTACATTGTAAGTCTGTATATTTTATTTAGTGGATTCTTCAAACTATTTATAAAATCTTGACCCTGTTTTCTCAAAAGTTGTCTCTGGTTGACCTTTCAAAATTAAAGTTAATTTGTCCATCTCAGCAGTTTCCAAAAATTTTCTTAGAATTTCTTCTCTCGAGGGAACTTCCTTTCTTCTCCAATATTTGGCATATATTATTCTCACTGTTGTTATAACATGTATTATAAGGTAAGAGTCATGTTTTTTACAATTTTCTGGTAGGATATTCAATAAAAATATTTCTGGAGCTAAAGGTATCGAGGTTTTTAACATTTTTTGTAATATTTCATGAATCCAAAACCATTACTTCTTTCACTATATCACATAACCATCACATGTGGTAAAAAGACCCAACATTTTTTTGACATTTCCAAGAAACATTTGATACATCGGAATCAATCTTTGTCAATTTATCTGGAGTGATATACCATCTATAAAACATTTCATAGATATTTTCTTTATATGCAATTGCTTTAGTGATCTTTACATTTTTTCCACACTTGTGACCATTGGTTCAAATCAAAATTGTGATCCAAGTTTTGTGCCCATTTACCATACAATTTTTAACTACTTCATCTTGGGTCTTGATATCTAACTAGTTTCTCATCAACGTACAGCGATATCTTATCTATTTCTGTTATTTTTTCATAAAACCCTATTGGTCTATCCTTAGCATATCTTGATTCAATTTGTGCTCTTTCCCACCATGATAGGTTTTCTATTGGCTTTAAGTAATGTTTATTATCTAATAAATCTTCATATCTTAACAATGTGTCATCTTGGAATAGGTTAGGGTTTGTAAAGGTTCCAGAGGGGCAACCCATTTTGGTGTTTTAGTATAAAAATTGTTGTTAATTTCTTCCCACACCTTCAATAGGGAATACCTAATAAGATGTTGTTTAAAGTATTTATGTGTAGTTGCCTTTTCATACCATACAAAGGCGTGCCAACCTAGCAATAGATCATGACCCTTCAATAGTCTTGTATTTTCTAGTGTAATCCAATCTTTTAACCACAGCAGAGATGCTGCTCTATAATAGAGAAGCCAATCTGGTAAGGCAAAACCAGCTCTTTCTTTTACATCTTGTAGTGCTTTAAGTTTTATTCTTGGTTTCTTGTCTTGCCAAATAAATTGTTTCATCAATTCATCGATGCCAGGTCCACCGCCCATGAGGAGGCCACATTGTCGGCATGGACGTTGAAATCACCCAGGACTAACAGCCTCGGGTGTTCCAATGCCCAGCCTGACAACCTGGCTGCTGCGTTCTGCGCCAGCTACAGCTTTTGGAGTTGCCTCAAGGGCAGCCCCATGTAGAGAGCATTACAGTAGTCCAACCTCGAGGTGATCATAGCATGGATCACTGAAGCCAGATCATTGCGTTTGAGGAAGGGGGCCAACTGTCTGATCAGCTGAAGATGGTAAAAGGCCGTCTTGGCAGTGGCTGCTACCTGGGCCTCCATTGTAAGGGAAGCATCCAGGAGCATTCCCAAACTCCTGACCCTTGGTGCTGGCACCAACGGTGCCCCACTGAAGGCCGGTAGTGGGACCCCTACCTCCCAGACCACTCCGATTCAGGCATAGGACCTCCATCTTTGTCGGATTCAATTTCAGTTGACTCAGCCTCAGCCAGCCCGCTACGTCCTGCAGCGCCCAGTCCAGATCTTCTGGCGTAGAGCCCGACTAACCGCCCAACAACAGATAAAGCTGGGTGTCATCTGCATATTGATGACATCCAAGCCCATGCCTCTAGGCAATCTGGGCAAGGGGGCGCATATATATGTTAAATAGCATCGGGGAGAGCACTGCCCCTTGTGACACTCCACAGATTAGTGGGTGCCTTTGGGACAGCTTCTCCCCAAGTGCCACCCTTTGTCCCCAACCCTGGAGAAAGGAGACGAGCCATTGCAGGGCAAGCCCCCGGATCCCCATGTCGGCAAGGTGGTGGGTGAGCAGCTGATGATTGAGTGTGTCAAACGCCACCAACAGGTCCAACAACAGCAGCACCACCATCCCACCCCAATCCAGATGCCTCCAGAGGTCATCCGTGAGGGCGACGAGTGATATCTCCGTCTTGTGGCCGAGGTGGAAGCCGGACTGGAAAGGGTCCATCATGGAAGTATCATCCAGAAAGCTCTGCAACTGTATCACCACCGCCCTCTCTATTAATTTGCCCATGGACGATGCCAGGTCCACTGTCGGCATGGACGTTGAAATCATCCAGGACTAACAGCCTCGGGTGTTCCAATGCCCAGCCCAACATGGCCTCCACCAGAGATGGCAGGCTGTCCACCGGCGCATTGGGCAGATGGTACACTAGCCAGACAGCCAAACTCTCCCCGGCTTCCCACACAAAGCCGGCACACTCCATGCCTGTGAACCTCATTGCTGGGAGTGCCCTGAAGGAGTAAGCCTCCTGAATGAACAAAGCCACTCCCCCCCCACCCCATAGTCTGGGATTGGTGAAGGACTGAGAACCCGGGAGGAGCCAACTGGGAGAGAGCAACCGTCTCCCTGTCTCGTACCCAAGTCTCGGTCACACATGCTAGGTCTGCATCCTGCTCCAACAAGAAGTCCCGTAGTCTTGTTTTCCACCAAAGAGCTACATCTATTTGTTATATTTATTCCTAAATATTTTACCTTCTTTTGAATTTTCAAGCCTGCTAATTCTTGTATCTGTTGGGCTTCAAAGTCATCTCAGAGGGTGCGCTCTGTATTTTCTCTGGGAGAATGCTGAGGCTCTGACGGAAAAGGCCTGTGATTGTGCTGGGCACAATCTCACAGTCCTTTGGGATGAAATGATGAGCTGGGGCAAAGCTAGGAGGGGCACAGGCCATGCATGGATTCATACCAGAAGAGCCTACAGTGTTCTGTAGCATTGTTCTGTGGAACAGCTCGGATGCAGAATGTAATTCCAAAGGGAGTCTGAAAAAACAATACTTCCCAAATAGAGTATTAAAAGCATAAAGTTATTAATTCCCTTTGTCTAAAAAAAGCACCTGCTAAATCCCTAAAGAGGCACCAGCTAGGGAACAATTCTTGGCTCCAGCCATTTCCCCAAATATTTCATTTCATATTGACAGCAGTAAATGCTCTCTTTTGACATATTCATGTATGTCTAACTTTGGGTAAGGCACAATGCAGTGTTCCATCTTTTTTTTTCAACAAAAAGAAAAAAAATCCTCTCTTTATTGGCACTTCTACTGTATTATTTCTAGCGCTATCAGTTTCCTCTTTTAAATTCTATTTCAAGTCCAAAGGCATATTTCTGGGTATATAATTGTCTCTGTTCTGTAATCTGTGGATTGTTTCCCTATTCTCTGAAAAAGCATCTGGAAGTATGTTCTACATGAGCATTTCTCACCCCTTTAATGCTGTACTTTTTAAAATGATACCCATCATATGGCAAACCTGCAGTCTAAGAACAAATACTCTGTGCTCAGGCACCATTAAAATGCTACTATTTCTAATTTATCATTCACCTTTATCACTCACAAACTTCCTTACTGGAGATAAGATCACGATCCAAAGCTTTCAATTATACTTGTTCAGTTACATTAGGTTAAGAACATAAGAATGTAAGTACTGCCTCCTGGCTCAGACGACTGGTCCATCAAGTCTAGAACATCGTTTCACATAACAACCAATGAGTTGCTCTGGAGGGCCAAACAAACAGCATATGGTCTGAGGCCCTCCCCGATGTTGTCTACCAACACTGGGGATGAGCACAACCCAGCTCATGAAATAAAGTTCGTGACAAATTTTGGCTGGTTTGTGGTTCAACCGGCACAAACTTTTGACAAACTTTGAAGTGGTTCATGGTGGTTCATGAATGGAGAATAAATATAAAGACAACAGTCATGAGAGTCTGACTGTCTCTGCTCAATCTAAATGTTTATCAAACTTCAGAGTAACCGGGGGGGCCCTTAATTTGGAGGGCATGTAGAGGAGCATCAGGGGGAGGTCCCCTGTGAATTTTATGTCTCTAGCTTGCACAGGATTTGTCCTTTATACTCCTGAACCTGCACCTGCCATTTCCTCAGAAAGCACTTTCCTGGGGGTACCTTCTTTGGGGAGGTGTAACTTGGACCCTGTAAATCCAATCATCCCAAAACTTGGAAGGCAGGTAGAGGAGAATCCTCTGCAAGTTTGGTGTCTCTAGCACACCAAGGGTCAATTCTACCACATCACAAACCTCATGAACTGAGCCAATTTGTTGGGCAGCTAAAAGTTTGTCACGATTCATGGTTCATGAACCAGGCACACCACGAACCATGAACTGAATTGCATTTGCCCAGTTCATGCCCATCTTTATCCAGCACTGGTATTCAGAGGTTTACTGCTTCTGTATATAGAGGCTCCCTTCAGTCACCATAGCTAGTAGCCGTTGATGGATCTCTCCTCCATGAATATGTCTAACCCCCTTGTAAAGCTATGTGTGCTTGTGGTCAACACTGCTTCCACTGGCAGTGAATTCCACAGTTTAATTACTCTTTGAGTAAAGTTTGCCTTTTAGAGCCTACCTACACATATTTTGGAACCACATTAGCCTGGGCACCATTTTTCAGTTTAAAGTTCACAAAGGTGCCATTTATTTCCAGGGTCATCGTATGTCCAATCATATTGTGAGATAGTATCCTCCTTTGTCCCTTTGTGAACTGCTAGAAGTGCAAACATTCTCATTATCCATGCTGTGCACATATTGCCCATGACTTCATACAGGTGCAAACTTATTCAAAGAGTTGGCATCTCTTTCAGTATGTTTATTGTTTGGGTTGTGTGCTGGTGTGCAAGACTTTTGCAGGTCTTTTGTGTCTCCCTCTGTATTTTGGATATTCCATTTAGCCGTCTCAGACCTTTTCACCGATCACTGCGATTGGTGCCCTAGACTCTGTAACTCCTTTTTTTGCAAATCCGGATTGATTTTCTTAGAGTTAATTCTGTATCTTCGAGAAGCCTTTTGTCATCAGTGTCAGTGCCAATCCTGTTTTTTTTTTTTAATCAAGGGTTGTTAATGTCCAATAATTGCAGTACACAAAAACTTCATGCCAGGCACAATATCTTCAACAGTTTCACTTTCCTTCTGGATTCCTTGAATAAAAAATGGATCTCTCAAATATTGCATTTTTATGAGGACTACAATGCACAGATAATCAGCCTCCTCGGCCTCTTCAGAATGAAACAGTGAGTGCATTTACTGGCCCAGATTTGCAGTCTTCCATGCAATAATATCTTAGTACTACATTGGGATTAGTACTGCCATGCAGTAAAGAATACTCCCAACTGAGGGACTGTTAGTATTTTACTGGTTGTATATCTCTTGGAAAACTTTCATTCATACAAGCTGGGCTTGCCTTAGTTTGTGCTGTCCAATGAGTTTTTAGCTAGAGGAAGTAGGGCTGCAACACAGTCTGTGTTGCTCTATTTTTATGTCACCTCTCTGAACATCTGCCACTCTGGTGTATGCGAAAACAAGGGAGGCACACATGTTTCTCATGCTGGAAATAGAAATTCCACATTTATAGGCTGCTTGTTGCTTTCTCACAGATCCTGGCATGCTTCAGTTTGCCAGCTGCAGTGAACACCATGTCCTTTGAGTAATGCTCACTGTGAGCAGATGGTTGCATGTGAGACAGAAAGGTGGGCCATGGGCTGGAAGCTTCTAGGGATTATGGTGGGATGGAGGAATCATGCCTCATTTCTTACCTCAGGGCTTCTTGTTACAGACATATCAGGACCAAGTTTGCACTGTTCCTTTCACCTTCAGTAACATCCTTGTGCTATGAAGTAGGAGATAATTGGAACTGTTTTGCCAGAATTTTTTTTAAAGTAGATCAGATTCCTTTGAACTTGGGTGGATTCTAAGTCATCTAAGATTTTGCGCTCTGCTATAAGCTTTTGGTAAACCCTGGGGTTTCTGAATTTCTTGTGTTTCTTTTCTAAGTTGGCTATTCTTTCTAAGACTTGTTTTTTTAGTTTATCTCTCTCTTTGTTTCTTCTAGCCGTGCTGGCTATGATTGAGCCTCTGGCCACTGCCTTCATCATGTCCCATGGTAGGGCCCCTGGGACATCTGGTGTTGAGTTCTCTTCGAAGAAGTGTTTGATGTCTTGTTTAATTTTCCCCTTGGCTTGTATATTCAATAAAATTGATCTTTCCATTGTCCAAAACTGTTCTGTGGTGTCATGGCTATTTAGGTGGAGTTCTCCTTCCATCCAGGCATGGTCTGTGAGGTACTTAGTCTGGATCTCCATTGAGGTTATTTTTGGGTTTAGTGATTGGGATGTTAGGATGTAATCAAACCTCGTAGCTATGTTATGATGAGGAGAGAAATATGTGTAGTCTAGCATGGAGGGTGAAACAAAAACGCAAATCTTCTGTTATCAACGCTATCAAAAACAACGCTGGGGTAGACCTTCACGCTGCAAAAGACATCGCCACTTCCTTCGCAACGTACTACTCCGGGCTATACAGCTCAACAAACCCAACTCAACAGGAAATTGACTCCTATCTACATACCACCCCGACTTTACCTCGCTTCTCGCAGGATCATATGGAACTACTGGAAAGGCCAATTGACCTTGCTGAACTGACAGACACAATTAAAGGGCTCAAAAATAATAAAATGACAGGCCCAGCCGGCCTCCCCTCAGAGTTCTATAAAATGTTTATGGATGTCCTTTCCAAACATCTCTTGGAGACTTGCAACAACCTACTGTTAAACAGAACTTTACCGATATCCTGGACTGACTCCAACATCACAGTCATCTACAAAGAAGGCAAAGACCCATCTAACACAACCTTATATAGACCAATAGCCTTACTGAATCACCATAACAAAATCTTCACTGCAATAATGGCAAACAGACGGGAAAAGCATCATTACTGACTACATCCATCTGGATCAAACCGGCTTCATTCAGGCCGGCAAATATCAGACAATATCCGTAGAACAATGGACATCATCCGACATGAAAAAAAGACAGGGAGGGAATCAGCTATTCTTGTACTGGACTCTGAAAAAGCCTTTGACTCAGTGGAGATTAGGTTTATTCTCTCCCTATACGAACATCTAGGATTTGGACAAACGTTCTGAAGAATGTTACACTCCATCTATTCCAACAACAGGGCCAAAATTAAGGTCAATGGAGTCAGCTCCCCCCCAGTGCAGCTCAACAGAGGAACCAGACAAGGGTGCCCCCTTTCCTCATTAATTTTTGCCCTGGCTATTGAACCCTTGGCGGAAAAACTTCGGCAAAAGAAAACCTTTAAGGGGGTTAACATTAATGGGATAGAACATGAAACCTGCCTCTATGCTGATGATCTCACCTTATACATCTTGGACCCTGCAAACTCGTTACTCTGTATTAAGGAAGAACTTGCATTATTTGGAGGTATCTCAGGGCTTAAGATCAACTTAACGAAATCTGAGATTTATCCAATAAACATTGAGCATACAACGGAATACCACTACAAGTGGATAATGGAATCCTGGAGATATATGGGAGTCCATATTCCAATAAACTTAAAAGACTTGGCCAAAGCTAACTACCACAAACTCGCAGCAAACACCAAGATTGAGATAGGAAACGGGAGACCTCTTAAACTATCCCTCCCTGACAGGTTTAACCTGATTAAAAGTGTTATAGTGCCTAGGTTTATTTTTCTTTTTCAAACCCTGCCTATTCTCATCACCAAAAAAGATCTGGACTCCTGGCAAATGCTCTTAACACGCTTCTTCTGGGACAGAAAAAAACCAAGGGTAAATCATACTGTCATCCATAGGATGGACAAGCAAGGAGGACTCAACCTCCCCTCGCTTTTTATCACCAGGCCACGATCCTTGCATGGGTGGTACAAATGCAACACAAAGACCAGGGAAAGCACTGGATGACAATTGAGCAATCTTACACTTCACCCTATGACCTGCAAGAGATCTTTTGGATTAAGCCAACTCTAAGACCCAAAATTACCAACAGCAACATTCTCCTGAAAACAACTATCAAAACATGGGACAATAACAAAAAATTACTCCCAACCACAGGAATATCACAACTCTCCACTTACACACATCAGGACTGGTTTGGACCAGGTAGAATCACAAA
>NW_015170887.1:2731267-2739053 GCF_001447785.1 Gekko japonicus
GTGGTCCTGCCCCAAGATCCAACAGTTTTGGACGAGTGTGAAACAACAAATCAAGACCATCACAGCTCAAACCATCACTTTCACACCGGAATCCTTTCTGCTGAACTACTGGAATGACTCCATTCAGGACCATAAAAGAGAACTCATCTCAGCTCTCCTGACAATAGCCTGCTTAACCATTGCTACTAACTGGAAATCCCCTGCAGCACCATCAGTAGCAGCCTGGCAGGACAAACTTTGGGAACATTATGTAATGGCAAAAATTTCTGATTCACTCAAGAGTTCACAATCAGACACACCACGTCTCTCCATGTTTGTGTCAACCTGGTACCCTGTTGTCTCCTACTTACAAGCCCTAGACATTCTCCCCCCCAAACCTCTCTATCTCAAGTGGTTAAACCTGTAGGTTCGAATCTCTCCATTTAGATACTACTGCTGTAGTTGGATGCACTGCATTACACTGTATCTTTGCTTAATGCATTGTATGTTAAATTAAAATTAATAAAGACAATTTTAAAAAGTAGGAGATAATTAATGCCAATGCACTGGACTCAAGTCACAGAACTGTGCTTTTCTTTCTGCTGTGTGTGTCTTCAGAAATTTAGCATAGTGAACACCAAAACAAGCAAGCAAAAACATTTTTAAAAGAAATGCAAGCTAGTGTCTCCAAAATGTTTACCACGTTGATTCATTCCATTCCCTCACCAGTGCTGGTCATATGGGGTTCTGAGCCAAGTCCCAGAATGCCTCTTTAGGGTCTCCTAAAATTCTGCCTCACCAAGAGATCTGAAGGTTTCTTAAACATCCAGACTTGGTATCTGGGGTAGAAACCCTCAAAGACCTCTCTGAAGAGGTGGGCTAATTCCCAGATATTCCCAGGACAGCTCAGACCTTTTGGAGTCTGAATCAGAGCACCCATTTTTAATGGCAATTTGCTTTCTGGTTACTTTCCAGAAGACAAAAGAAAGACCGCAGTCTCTGAGGTCATGCAGTGGCAACACAGTGTAAGACTTAAAGCAGACTTTAAGCAGCCATTAACTCCTGCTAGGAGATACACAGCTGTGGACCTGTTGAATTAACTGTGGCTTTTCATTTGATTTCTCCTTGGTCCTGCAGAGCCTCAGTCTGACCTTCCATCTACTCACTTCTGTTCAAATCCTGATACGTACCCACTAGGCCTGGTTTTGCAATGTGTGGGCTTATAACCTGACACAGACAGAACCAAAGACATACCAAATAAATAGAAAAGATCCAATGCTTTTTGGTAGATGGTCTCACACCTTGTCTCACTTCTTTTGTCTTCAGCTGCCTTCCTTATACATGCACCTGCCTGATTTAGAGTCCTTAAAAAAACACAAAAAAACCCCACCCCACCCATAAGTTATTTTGGACACATCAAAATGGATGGTACTTTTGTGAATAGACACATCATGTACCTGGTGTGCTGGGTGTAAGAAGGGAGGACTGTAGCACCTCTGAGGAGCCTTTTCTGTACACAGGAATTTTGTTTACATTCTTGCACGAGATCAGTGGACCAGATGGCTTTGACCTTTAAAAGTCCTACGTAGTTCAAGTTCAGTCTATCTGGACTGTCTCCACAAATATCAATTTACCCCAGTCTTGAGGTCTTTGGGTTTTTACTATGGTTACTATGGGAACCTGAAATCCAACTGAAGGGATCTCATGAAACGACCTTTTCAGCTTCTATTCCTGAGCTGTGGAACTCTCTCCCTCAGGAATTACAACTGTCTCCACCTCTGTAATCCTTTAATGTAATTTGGAAATGCAATTTGTTCTTTTTTTCTGTGCTGATGTTTTGATATCATTAAACTTTTCAGTGCACTTTTACCTGATTTTACAGGTTATTACATTTCTCTGCATTTACTCTTAGCCACCTCTTGGGTCTTTTTAGATAGAAAGACAGAATACAAATTTAGTAAACTGATAAATTAATGAGAAAGTGGTTACAGGAATTCCTCCTCACAGACACCTAAAAATCATGTTCAAAGTGAACATTCTCATTTTGCTTTCCACCTCATTTTTTCCTTTCCCACTCACCATCATTTTTACCAACTGAGTAGGTGCTCACCCTCAGCAGAGCTATACTCCTTTAAGTCCACTGACTTCAACAGATTTAGAACGGTAGAACGCTGCTTAGGGTCATACTGTTAATCCCTTTTATTGCGCCCTGGTCTCTTCAGCTCAACATAATTATTTGATGCTATGACCAGCATATTAGTTACTGTCATAAAAACAGGAAGCTTCTTGTCTCCTTTAACTCTTGGTTCCCCTTCTAACAGTTTATTGCAACCTTTCCTGTTTTTTTTAAGTGAGACCATGTTTTCTTGGTCTTTTTTGCTACATCCTGTCCCTCCAATGCATTCTTGTAGCTGTACTATCCATCACTCATCCCAAGATCTCATGCGCTTTCAGTTTCTAGCTCCTTTGTGACCAAAACTCCATTTCTGAATACCTGCGCAATGTCACCTTTTTCATCTATCAAATTATTTTCCCCCCAAAATGCATTTTTCTCACAGTCTCTTTTTGCTTTGGCCTTCCTGCTCTTCATTTTGTAAAATTATAGTGCCTTGCAGTCTTGATGGAAAGCTCCTCTTTGTTTGTTCATTTTAACTCTGACCTTCCAAATGAGTTCTGTGGCTTAAAATATAATAAAAGCATATTTGTACCTCAAATACCTACACAATAACCAATTGTAAACTTATTTTTAAAAATATGTACAAATTACTGCTTACTCTGCAACCCTAAGCAGAGTTATAACTTTTGTAGTCCATTGAAGTCAATATGCTTAGACATAAACTCTTAGAACTGCACTGTTAGAATCTTAAAGAAAAATGCGTAAGTTCCCACTCCTCAGACAATTTTCAGAACTTCAGAGCCCTTAATTGTATACATTCACAGAAAACATTTTTTATTTAAAGTTTTACATTTATTTATTAATTTTATTATGCCACACCCTCTCCCCACAGGGGACTCAGGCACTTTACACATTTTAAAAACACAATAAATACAAATAAAAACAATAAATATAACAATAAAACCAATTAACATAATAAAATAACAAATCATTTGAAGAATTACAGCAACTGGCCATCTCCCCGGTTTGTAATGTTAGCCGAAGTCTGCACATGGCCTACTGAATGCTGAAAGATCCCACAGAGCACGACCTTCCCTGGGGAGCTGATTCCAGACAGAACGGGCAACCACTGAAAATGCCCTTGCTCTGGTGATTGACAAGCAGGCACTTTGTGGGCCAGCCACCTGTAGAAGACCCTGTGATGATCTAAGGTGGAGAGGGGGGGTCATACTGGGAGAGGTGATTCCACAGGTAAGATGGTTCCAAACCATTTAGGGCTTTATAGGTCAAAGCCAGCACTTCGAATTTGCACCAGAAGCTGAATGAAAGCCAGAGCAGACACCAATGTATTGATGTTATATGTGCAGACCAGAGGGACCCCATCAGCAGTCTAGCAGCTCCCATAAAAATAGGTGAAAATGACGGGGCCCTGCTAGGGTTGCCAGGCCTAGTTTTGCACATACTTCTGGATAACTTTGTCCGTGGCCAAAACACCTGATCTTCTCACTTGTCTAGTGGTTATGGCATTGCATAGCTGCCTGGATGACATGGTTTGCTGAAAAGGGTTTCTGTGACTGTAGAGGTCTCAACTTTTCCTGATGCTCATTCTTACTCCCCCCCCCTTACATTTTCTTCCTTGTCCCACTTGGCAAGAAAGCTTCATCCTCATCCTGGTGATGATGTTTTGTTAATCTGGCAAACCTTCCCCCTTTGCAACAACAACAACTAAAATTCATTTAGACAGAAAATGCAGCCTAAAAGCTCTGCAAAGCCCATGCTTCTTTCCCTTTCTTTGTCAATCCAAAGTGCATTAAATGAAACTCTGGTGCTTCTCAGAGCTGCCTCTGTTATTATTGGAACTGATGCACATTTACTCTAGCCAATCTATTTTTATTTGAACCACTTACTCTGTATGAAACCAAGCATAATAACTGGAGTCAATACAGAGATATTTGTTTTTATTTAAACTCATAAGTGTGCTAAAAGCAACAAATGCTTTCCTCACTGAAAACCAATACATATAGATAATAGATAGAAAATGCATGCACCAGTCAAAACAACGGTGTCCGGTTACCCAAGGGGCTGTTTCCCAAAAAAATCACTGCACATTATTATAGACAACTTCAGGAAACAAGGGGATGGCCAAAGAAGGATGCTCAGTATGAAACAGTAAAGATAGGGAGAGACTGGAGCTAGTTCTATTTAGCAAAGCGATATTTACTGAGAAGGACCCAATTATTAGGAGAACAGAGACAGCCAGGGGCCAGATAACCCTGCTGTGAAGTTGGAGTGCCCCAGCAGTTTATTGCAGGTGAGGAACAACTTCTGTCAATCTCATTGCACCTCTTGTCAGAGACAAAAAGGGTGCATTTCTTTCCTTCTCTGAAAGGTTAGTAACAGGCCAAAGTTCAATCTAGGGCAACATTGTTGTTCCCTTTCAAACAACAGCCAGCGAGATTGGCCTTGCAGAGAATGGACACTCTGGAGTCATGCCAGGGTATCCATTTTCATTTACTTTGATCATCATTCCCTATAGTTGACATTTCCTGTGCTCTAAGGTAAAGGGGTCCCAATGCAGAGCACAATCCACATACAAATATATTGTTCTGCTGTTATTTTCTGTTATGCCTCTGCCTGTACCAGCCAATCCTGGCCAGGGATTTTGCTTAGAAGTAGAGCATCTTCTTGGTATGGAGAAGGTCCCTGAGTCAATCCCCAGTATCTCAATTAAAAATAATCAGGTTGTAGGTGATGTGAAAGATCTCTGTTTGAGACCCTGGAAAGCCCCTGCCAGTCTTGAGTAGACAATACTACATTTGATGGACCTGTGGTCTGACTCAGGATAAGGCAGCTTCCCGTGTTCATGTGCTCTTTTGAAGCTCATTTCCTTAATGCCTATCATGACACCCTCTGACCAGTTCAGTGACTTGGAATTCCTCAAGGGAAGAGCCTGAGGAGCCAAGACCACTGGCCGAGGAAGACCAGTGGGACCAGGGAGAGCCTAACATGGCAGAGGTGCCAGCTGACAAGGTTCCAGTAGTCCCTGAAGCCACTCTTTCAGACTCTACAGGTGAGCTCCTGAAGCTGGCCTCTGAGATAGCCACCAAGCCTTCACAGTACAGGTCTCGAACCTGGGCCCATAGTCCCCCAGGACCAGTTCCCACCTTGCAGGCATGGTGGCGGCAGAAGGTCCAGGCCAAGGCGATCCAAAGGAGGTGAGGTGCCAGACGAGTGGCACGTGACCCCATCCTAGAGCCATGCAGTAGAAGTGATACGTCTTTGCAAGCTCTGATCCAAAGCACAATGCAACACAGTTGCAGGAGCTTCAACACCTGCCAGCACTGCAGTTGAGCCTGATTACCTCCTTGCCTATTCAGGTTGAGGCTTGGGAAAGCTGCCTTGCTGGATCAATCAGTCTGCTAGGTGCAAGTCTTGTGCTCCCGCTCCAGGCTTCTAGTTCATGTTGATGCCCTCAAATCTCACCACCAAGACCTGTTACTCTATAAAAAATATGGGTTGGATCCCACAGAAAATTTCATCATTCCACCCTCCAGCTATGACCCCAGTCACCCCTGAAATGTCACTCTTGGGGACAGGGTTCCCCCAGGATCAGCATGGAGGGGAGTTGGAGGTATGCAGCAGGAGGGAGGAATCAGCAAAGATCTCCTTTTGTTAGTGGAAACTTTCCACGGGATCTGACCCTATATACTTTTCTACATTGTGGCACTGTTGTGCCCCAGCTACTTTTACAGGGTGTGTGTGTTTGTTTCTATTGTTTGCATTGGTTTCCAATCCTGTAATCAGCGTCCAACTGCATTGTTTATTGGGGGTCAATGCTGTCTGACTGAACTGTTCTTTACATTTTGAAATACTTGTTTTCCTCTAGCCTGGAGGAGGTGGCACAATGTCTTCTCTATGATGGAGCTGTAGACTGGCATCCCTTGCACGTCAATACCCTTACCCATGCTCCTGAAACAAAACGTCGTAACTGTAGTGATTTTACCATTTCAAAGGGCCAAATGAAAATTATAGCAGGCTTCACTGTTGTTTCTGGAATATCATCTAGTGACACTTTACGGGAAGCCAGTACAAGATGCTGCTGAGCAGAGATAATCCTGATTGGCCTTCCCACTGAATCCTCCTCTCTGACTGATTTTTTGGCTCCAGTTTGCCTGCCTGGACAGGCAGTGGCACCAATGCACTGGCTTTCTGTTCTCTTAAATGTCCATAATTTGTAAAGATCGCTCACACATGGGTTGTTTGCTCTTGCTGCAACTTTCTATTCCTTTTGTTTTTGTGAAAAATCTGAGCACCTAGGTTATAAGCACAGCAAGCAAGGGTGCAGATAAAAAGGCTGGACATTTCTGCTGTAGCCTACTATCCTATGCACGATCACATCATCATGCCTTTTAGCTAATGGAAAGGTCACTGCTTGTTAGCTGCCATGTTAGTGCATATTCCTGTTGCATGTAGTTTCTCATTAATTTAAAGGTGCAGAACTTTGAATTTCTTTTTGTTTTAGTGAAGCACAGGTACACCATTCTACTTTTTAAAAAAATACTACTGTGGGGCTAGTGGAGGGGAAGGAAGTGTATGTGATGCTACATGTCCTCAGATCTTGAGACATGTAATTGAACTGCAGAAAGCTGCTCAAGGTAGCCCCCTCTATGGTTCATGGCTGCGGCAGTCAGATAGACCAAACATTAACTACTGTCATACAGAGGTCCCTGCCACATGGCAGAAAAAAACACGGGCAAAGTGCAGCTATTCAGAGCCGCACCAAAAGAAACACGTGGCGGCGGGATCACATAGATCCTCTGAGCTGCCGCGCCGTTGCTCCCCGGCACGATCAGATGCCGGGGAGGAAGCCACCGACTGGAGACCGAGACAGCCGGCTGTGCATGTGTGCGCATGCACAGTTCGGCCAGGAGCCTCGGATGCGCCAGCAGAAGGACGTGCCGCGATCCCACGGCCGCGCTTGATGCAGCCTTTCTGGTAAGTCCACCTCTGTAGGTGGTTTCTTTTAACTACGGATTTTCGGCCTGAAGGGCCGGATCGGGGATGGGTGCACAACGCTTCCCAGATGTTGCGGTGGGATCGCGCCCGTTTGCTGCGCCCCCGATCCATTCCTCTTCTGGCCCTAAACCTCCCGTGTGACCGGGGCCGCAATTTCCCAAGTTGAAAATAGCTCCTTTGGGCATCTTCAAGTTCTGTTAGGGAAAAAGAAGCTATACATTTGCCAGCTCTTTCCCCTCCTAGTACTTAGTGTAACCCCATGGGGTATTATCATTGGGGAAATAATGTGGATGAAAGAGTTTATTGTTTGTTAAATAAGATATTTATGCCCTGCCTCTACCACAATCGGATGGCCTCTCTCTCTTACAGACCCAGGTGCGAAACATACTAAGCAAATATACGAAAACATTCCGCATGCAGAGACAGAAAGGACAGAAAAACAGACCAAAGAACATTTTCACTCCACGCACTCAACTGTACAAACTTTATATCAGTTCAGTTCAATTGCCTTCAAGAGCCTCTTAGAACAAGAGGGCTTTACACTACCTCTGGAACTGTGCTCAAGTGGTGATCCTCCCCTTGTCTGGGAGACATTTGTAAAGGACACTCAAGCCATGGCAAATCTAAGGGACTTCAGGGATGGGACTCTCCAGAGAAATCCCTGGGAAGATCTAA
>NW_015170887.1:2739096-2773102 GCF_001447785.1 Gekko japonicus
TCCCCCCTCTCCCTCCTACACTGGACAGGCAGCTGCCTTTCAGGTGTAGGAGTAGAGCTGGGATGCTTACAGCTGCCGGGGAGGTTCACTCAGCAGGATTGCCTTAGCACTGCTGCTGGCCCAGCCTCCCCAATGCCTTTAAATACAATCTCCCCCAACACCAGACAGGCCAGTGTCTGTCAGGTGTAGGAGCAGGGCCAGGGTATGAATGTTTATGGGGAGATAGTAAAGGACATTTCTAGGAGCCATTTTGATGCATGCCTCCCTCATGAACCTGAAGAAATGTCCATCACATCACCACTCCCTCACACCAACTCCCCCTCACACCTCTGCGCCCAAAAAAGCTCCTGGCAAACGTTGAGCCAGATACACCAACGCTACAAGGAGGAGGCAACTTAGGAATGTGGCAAAGACATTTGCACATAGCACTCCTGCAGTGCACTGAGCTGCACAGGCCAAGTACCAGCAAGATCACCCTGAGGTGCTCAGAACAACACAGTCTCCATATGAGCAAAACAATCCAGGAACACAAGTAGAGAGGCCATCACTTTCGTGGAAGGTGGCAGGAGTTGACTTAACAGATGACTGCTTCTTAAATGGACAGTTCTATGTTGCCTGCTCAGGAGTGAGCTCACCAAGCAGCCTGGTGATCCTAGCACCTGAGGGCAGAACCACCATTTTTTTTTCCAGCTTAAGCACTACCCTGTCCAAGTTGGGAACACTAGTTCCTTCCAATATTTCTGCCTTATTCCTTGATGACCCAATATAATGTCTTCTGTTTTGAATTGGAAGAATGTCTGGTTAATGCTGCTGGCAGAATTTTAATCCTAACATGTTTATTGACATAAATTTCATTATTTGTTTAGAGAAAAACTCCTTGCAGAAATCCTTGCACATAGAAAGATCTTGCTGAAAACTTTTGTTTTTTAATTGGCAAGAGTGCACCCTTACCTTGAATAATGATATCCAGCTTTTGGAAGCAGCTGCAGGATGTAAATTCTGCTAAACTGGGGGTATATAGGGTCAGATCCAGTGGACAGTTGAGGCATAGAATCAAATCAGATTCTCCATACAAACAGTTCTTCATAGGGTTGCCAACTCTGGTTTTTGTGGCACGTGGAGATTTGACAGTGAAACCTGAGAGGAAGGGCTTTAGGGAAAGGAGGGACCTAGGTAGGGTATAATTCCATACGGTCCACCTTCCAAAGCAGCCATTTTCTCCAGGAGAAGTGGAATAAGTGCTTTAAATAAATAAATAAATAAGCTATCTATGTAGTCGGGAGATCAATTGTAATTCTGGGGATCTCCAGCCCCACCTAGAGAGTGGCAGCCCTAGTCTCCCACATTTTTGTCAGGTTTAATGGCAGCTGTAGAGGAGGCAAAGCTGATCTAGAACAAGGCCTGGTGTATTATTTTAGTCCTGTCTCCTTATATGAGGCTGCCAACCTCTGAGTGGGGCCTGGAATTGCAACTGATTTCCAGAGACAACAGATATCAGTTTTCCTGGAGAGAATGGCTGCTTTGGGAGGTGAACTGTAGGGCATTATGCCCAGGCTTTACACTCCAAAATACAGAAATTTCCTAACTCAGCCATTTCCCCTATCTCAGCCTTCTCCTCCACCAGGTTACTACTTGCCATTTCAAGGAAACATATTAAAAATATACACCCTTCCAAGCTGCATCCCTGATCCAGATCAGGCTCCCCTACTTCTGCCTAGAAAAATGTGGGGAATTGATTCACAGATCACCCAGCACCACATCTTATTTGGCCCTAAGAAGCCCTGTAATGTAATCCGGTGTTATTTTCCCAAAACTTCAAAGATGGCAGCTCACAAGGAGTTTGCTGTCACAGAAATCCCCCCCCCCTTGAGATCCAAATCTGCATGAAACAACAACAGTTTGGTTGCCAGTGATTTCCTTCCATTGGGTAAGAGCTAGTTTTGGTGAGATGTATTCAGTTTCTCACAATCCCCAGCTATTTATGTATTTATTGACATATCCCAGACTCTTAGCAGTAGAAACTACTGAGGCAGCTTCCAAATTAGAATTAAAAACTAATAGTCTCATATGAAAATGATAATGAAAAACAGCAACAAAGAGGTAGCCAGAGCACTGTCAGCAACTCATAAATATCAGTAAACAGGCTGTTCATATCGTTTCAACGGAAGGATAGCACCTATGAAGCCACTGTATACTGCACCAGATTCTACCCTGCTTAGTACGGCTTGCTCTGTCAGCACCTCTCCAGGGTCAAGGTCTTTCTCATCACTTACTATCTGATCCTTTTAACTGGAAATGCCGGGGATTGAACCTGGAACCTTCTACATGCCAAGCAGATGTTTTACCATTGAGCCACAGCTTCCAGATTCCTTGTATTTATGTTAATGTTCCTTTGACCTATGTTATGTTTCAGGACGTCTTGAGGAGAAGAGTGGATAGCTGACTGGGAACAGAAGCTCCAGGCATCTATTTCTCTAACATAAAACAGTGGGTCACTGCTAGATGTGTGTTCTGGCCCAGGCCCGGGACCACCTGCTGTGGCCAACCCCTCCGACATGGAAGGATGGTGAGGGAGTCATTGCAGCTATCCCCAGGCCAGGGCTGCTGGAACCACCGACCCGGGTCCACAGCCCATCACGGCGAGAGGCAAATCACCCCAAGGGGCCTCCAAGCAGCTGGCATGGAAGGAGGAATGGGCCGGGAAGCAGGGAGCCCTGGGGAAACCACTGAGCCAGCAGGTGGAGGTGGGGTGGGAGGGATGGGCCAGGCCAGGCCACAGGAGAGAGCTTGCCACATGAAAACGGGGGGACAAGGGAACTCACCTTCGTGGCAACCTAGGGAAAGGACTACATGAGCTGGCGCAAGGAGACGGCAGGGCAGGGGCGGGGTCTAGGTGACAAGAGACGAAGGAGCGAGTCTGGAGGTGAGGGGCAGGGACATGGTATAAGGCCATATGTGGCACAACCTATGGGAAGGCAGGGAGAGGGGATGGACAGGGACTGGGGCCACTGGGAGATGGGATGGACCACAGAAGGGGAATTAAAAGGTGGAAGAAACTCCAAAGCCGGGGAGGAAGATGGAGGCTGGGGGAGCAGCAGTAGCACGAAGGAGAGAGAGAGAGAGAGAGAGAGAGCGCAAGGGCACAAAGCTGCAGAGTGGCCAGCCAGGGTATGCTTGTGGAGGTGGAGCAACCCCACGGCACCCTAATTTTAAGGCTTCCGGTGGCCTTCTTACGAGGAGGGCAAGATGGCAGAAGGAGGGCAAGCAGGAGCTCTCCTCTAATCCTGTGAGGGAGCACCAGGGACCCGACAATGTGGCAGTGGCAGGATCCAGCCTGAGTCATGCTGATGCCTAATAAAGTGGTGGTGATGAGTCAGCAGACTCTGACCTATGCACAGGTCTGCCATTGCCCATGTCTATTTTTGCTCCTAAGCAAACAATTGGGGTTGATCTTGCGTGCCTTTCTCTTACCTCTGTGAAAGCCTGATTTCCAAGCCATCTCCCAGCAGGAGAAGGCCACTCGGGAAAGGCGGCTTGACTTTCCTAATGGCTCTCATAGCACCTCCTGAGTGGAATCCCTCTTGCGTAGCTTGTAAAGCTTTGAACCAGAGCCCCAGCTGTGGGTCAAGACACTATCCTGTGAAGTCGGAATGGTTCAGCTGCTGTGAACTGCAGCCTCTCATCTCAGCAGCTCCCTGACCTCAGCAGTTCTTATTCTTACTAATGCCCTTGAGGGCTTTTATTGCACTCATTCTTCAGCTGAAGATTCTAGCATCCACCATGATTTCTCTCTCTGCCCCTAAACCTTCCTCCTTCCCCTCCATGCTGCTTTGATCACATCCAAGGAATACACACATGTTAGAATTTTTGTGGAAATTCAGATCTGAGCAGTTAAGTCTCAAGGAGAGGAAATGAGTCACTGGGATGGATCCTGCCTTTCTGCTCAGCAAAGTTTGAAGCCTTCCTCCAGGAGGACTAAGGAGACTTCTTCCAACTTAAGTAGCTCTCCTCTAATGAAAGAGCCACTTAAGATGAAGGAAGGCTTCAAACTTAGCTGATCAAAGTGGCTGGATCTTCTCTGCTGGGTCTCCAGTTCATTCTGAATAGGGCAGTAGTACTACCTCAGCTTCCTCAAATATTATTATGATTAGTATAAATTTATCTTCTGGTGGTACATATTAAAAATGGCAAAGAACTCATGCCAAGCAGTGGAGTCCTTCCATGTCAAACTATACCTAGATCTCAGGCGACCCATTGATGGTATCATGCATTGCCCTGTCACTCTTTTACAAACAGTGGGTCACCCAAGCCCAGCTCACACGAGTAAGGTCTCTCTCAGTGCTGTCACTGAACCTTTGACTAGTCTCCAGGGAAAGGGGCTGTGGCTCAGTGGTATGACATCTGCTTGGCAAGCAGAAGGTCTCAGGTTCAATCCCTGCCATCTCCAAATTAGAAGGATTATTTATTTATTTATTTATTCGATATATACCCTGCCCTCCCCACCAAAGCAGGCTCAGGGTGGCTTACAAGGATAAAACATAAAGACAATTATAACATAGGTAAACCATATAAAACAATCCACTGTCACAAAGCAGGTACTGTCCTTGTATGAAGGACTGTGTTGAAACTGGCCTCCATGTTCTCCTTCAATGTCCCTTTTATTTGGTGCCCTGCCAAGATCTTCTGTACCCTATATTAGCTCAATTCCCAGAGATTCCTGATGTTTTTTGCTTGATAATCAAGATACAAAAATAACTGAAATAGTAGCAAGGTTTCTTCTTAATGCTATGGCTATACATCCTGATAAGTAGCCACTAGGTTTTTCTGCTTTTATGCTGTTTTTCTGCACCTTAGCTCCAATTTTACTCTATATGGATTTGTATTATCCAAGCTATATGTATATACATATGCCAATAAAGGCTTGTCAAAGCAAGTAAAGTGCTAGCTAGTTGTAAACTCATACTTAGAGATGGCTGCAACAATTATGTTAATATAATCTCTGGTCTGCCTTGCTCATCAGTTTCTTGATCTTTATCATATATATGTGGCAGGCACAGGCGGTAACGGTGGAATCAGGGCACAGGCTCTGTCTTTCTCACGTATCGTTAACGATCTTTAGTGATAATGTTCTTGGTGTTGTTGTTAATGGTGGCGGCTCCTTAACCAAAAGCCTGGTGGAAGAGATCCGTCTTGCAGGCCCTGTGGAATTGTAAGAGGTCCTGCAGGGCCCTGATCTCTTCTGAGAGCTCGTTCCACCAGTATGGAGCCACCACCGAGAAGGCCCTGGCCGTGGTTGTTGCCATTCTGACATCTTTGGGGCTTGGAAGGGTCCATCGATGTTGAGACCCTGAACGCAGTGCTTGCTGGGGTACATATGGGGAAAGGCAGTCCCTCAGGTATGTTGGCCCCTGACCATATAGGGCTTTAAAGGTAAGAACCAGCACTTTGAAGCGAATTCGGAATGCTATCAGCAGCCAGTGTAGTGCCTGTAGCACAGGCTGGATGTGCTCCCGCATAGGGAGACCCATCAATAGCCTGACTGCTGCATTTTGTACTAGCTGCAGCTTCCAGATTTGTGACAAGGGCAGCCTCATGTAGAGAGCGTTACAGTAGTCCAGTCTCGAGGTGACCATTGCGTGGATCACTGTTGCCAAGTCGTTGCAGTCGAGGAAGGGAACCAGCTGCTTGATCAGCTGAAGATGGTAGAAGGCTGACTTGGCAGTGGCTGCTACTTGGGCTTCCATTGTTAGGGAGGCATCCAAGACCACTCCCAAGCTCTTAACTTCCAGCACTGGCACCAACAGTGCCCCATCGAAGGTTGGGAGTGGGATACCTACACTTGGACTGCCCTGACTCAGGCACAGGACCTCTGTCTTCATCAGATTCAGTTTCAGTCAGCTCACTCTAAACCAAACAGCCATGTCTTGTAACACCCAGTCCAGATCTTCCGGTTTAGAGTCAGACTGTCTGCCCAACAGCAGATAGAGCTGGGTGTCATCTGCATATTGATGACAACCCAGCCCATGCCTTCAGGCAATCTGGGCAAGGGGGCACATATAGATGTTACATAGCATTGGGGAGAACACTGCCCCTTGAGGCACTTCGCAGACCTTTGGGATAGCTGTTTCCCTAGTGCCACTCTTTGTCCCTGACCCTGGAGAAAGGAGGCAAGCCATTGTAAGGCAGACCCCTGAACTCCTGTGTCGGCAAAGTGGTGGATCAGTAACTGGTGGTCGGCCATGTTGAACACTGCCAACAGGTCCAACTGATCCAGATGCCTCCAGAGGTTGTCCATGAGGGCAACCAGTGCTGTCTCCATCCCATGGCCCAGGCGAAAACCGGACTGGAAGGGATCTAATATGGAAGCGTCATCCCAAAAGCTCTGTAGCTGAATTGCCACAACCCTCTCTATTATTTTGCCCAGATAGGACAGATTGGAGACTGGCCCATAATTTGCCAATTTGGCCAGGTCCAGAGATGGTTTTTTCAAGAGAGGGCGGGCCCCTGCTTCTTTAAGTGCCCTAGGGAACAGTCTCTCAATGAGGGATTTGTTAATAATTTCACTCAGAGCACCTCGAAACCCATCATGGCCAGCTTTAATTAGCCATGATGGGCATGAATCTAGACAGCATGTGGTTGAGTGTACAGTCAAGAGCAGTTTGTTGGTAGGTGAAGTGAAAGACCTTTGCCTGAGACTATGGAGAGCTGCTGCCAGTGTAAGTAAACAGTACTAACCTTGATGGGCCAATGGTCTGATTCAGTATAAGGCAGCTTCATGTGGCCATGTGTCATGTATCCAAAGATTATTCTATTACTGTTAAACAGCTGTCATGAATTTTGATGCATTCTTGTTATTTAGAGGCAATGTGTTATGGCATAATCAAGAGGGCTGCTCTTTGATCTTCAGGACAGTGCTGGATCCCAACCATGTATAATTCAAGACTGCAACTTCAAGAGGAAACCTACTCCAGTCCCTAGAAACACTTCAATAATATGCTTACTGTATCTCAATTGCCATAATGTTACATTCTGAAAAAGACTGTAGGAATAAGGCCGTTGTGGAAATAAATACAACAAGCTCTAGAAAGAGGCTCTGGGCAGGTGCACTGGCCTTGGACATCTAGCATCAATTTGCTGTGGTGACATCAGCAGGGTATAATGACACAGAGTCCACCATTTTCTCCCGGGGAACTGATCTCTGCCATCTGAAAAGCAGTTGTGATTCTGAGTGATCTCCAACCCTCCCCTGGAGATTGGCAACAATGGTTCCCCAGGAGGAAATGGCTAGTTTGGAGCGTGGAGTCTACAGCATTGCACCTGTCTGAGGACCCACCCCTCCTCAATCCTCACCCTCTCCAGGCTCCACCCCTCAAATCTCCAGGAATTTCCCAACCTGGAGGTGGCAACCCTATCTCCTTCCCAACCAACCATCAACCAACCTTTATCTGCCCCTCTGACTTTAGCTTTCCATCTCCCCCCACCTGCAGCCTCTACCTAAAAAAACTAGTCTTTCTCTGCAGTGGGGACCCAAGCAGAAGGGAAGCGACCTCAGCAGGATATAATGACACAGAGTCCACCCTGCAAAGCAGCCATTTTCTCCAGGGGAGCTGATCTATGCCATCTGAAGAGCAGTTTTAATTATGTGATCTCCAACCCCCACCTGGAGATTGGCAGCAAAGGTTCCCCAGGAGAAAATAACTGCTTTGGAAGGTTGAACTCTATGGCATTCTATTCAGCTGAGGCCTCTCCCCTCCCCAAACACTGGCTACCATAGACTCCACCACAAAATCTCCAGGAATTTCCCAACCTGGAGCTGACAACCCTAGGCAGGACTGGCCCCAATGAGTTTTCCACAAATGCCGGAGGAGGACTGGAAAGGGCCTCCTAATTTTGCCTTTTTACTGATAAAACCAAGCTTGGTTGCCTAGCAACAGCCACTGAGCGGAATGTTAGCCCCACAGCAGGAAGATAAGATAATGGTTTGAGGGCCAGTAGCTCACCTCAGCAGCCAGCCAGAGGAGCCAAGCAGGAGAAGTGTCTTCATCAAGAGAGACAGCCGTTTTGGCAGTTTATTCTGTCAGGAAAGAGACAGCCATTTTGGCAGTTTATTCTGTCAGGGAAGCTGGCAGTGGGTGAGGGAGAGGAGCAGACCGGGCACCCAGCCAATGGCACGTGAGTACTCGAGTGACAGTTGATGGGCCAATGGCTGATGCACACAGCACAGCCAATGGGAGAGCTGGAAAGTGCCAACACATAAGGGCTTTTATATATATCAGATTTATTGGAAATAATAAGTTAATATATTAATTCTTTTCTTAACTCTACCCTTTCTCCGAGGAGCTCAGAACTATATATGTGGTCCCTTTTCCATGTCATTATCACAGCAACCTTGGGAGAAAGGCCACACTGAGATATAGTGACTTGTCCTAGGTGAGTTTCATTTCTTAGTATAGATCTAGACCCAAGTCTACCCAGTCCAGATCTGACACTTTCAGTGGAAGGAGACTGTAAGCTGCTCTGAGACACTGAGTGAAAGGCGGGGTATAAATCCATTCTTCTCCTTCTCCTTCTCTTCCTCCTCCTCCCCCTCCTCCTGTCCAGCATTTTTTCCTTCACCAGCAGCCAACCAAAAGCCTCTGAATGCTCATATGCAGGGCATGAAAGAAGTGGGTGTTCCTCTGTTTTTTTGTCCCCAGCAACTGGTAATTTAGTGGTATACTACCTTTAGATGTATTGATTCCATTTATCATGGCTAATAACTGTAGATAGACCTATGCTCCATGAATTTGTATAATCTTCCTTTATAGCCATTTAAGCCAGTGACCACCCCCACAGATCTTGTGGCCATGAATTCCCTAGGTTATTTGTAGAGTTGCTTGGATCTAATGCCTTCTTTCTGCCTGTACACCTCCTTGCCCATTGCAGGGGAAGGTCTCTAGAATAGATTTCATCCCCCTTGGACTCGGCACATTTCAGCTCCTGGAAAGCCTTGCATGAGTGGAAGTACTTAATGCCCAAGGAACATGTTTTTCTGCAGTGGAGGACTGCCTCTGCAACTTATGTAGAGAAGTGTGAGCAGAAAGAAGGAACAGAACCCCAAACATTGCCTGCACAAGTAACTTCTTTTGTCAGACCTGAACCCACCACTAATTTTTCATTGAGTGACTCTTTGCTGTGAGAGAGGGAAGAAACAATTCCCTCTTTCCACTCTACTCTCTCCCTCTCCGCATTCTTCATAGTTCTATAAACCTCCATGCCCTTTCATAATCTTTGCTTCCAAATCCTCCCTCCATGTTGCATGTGCAGGGCCAGCCCGAGGTTGTCCTGCGCTCTAGGCGAGCGCAGATGCCAACCTCCCGGCTGGAGACCATCTGACCACATCTGGTGGCCTCTCTTGCCCGCCCCCCCCGCATCTTTGAAGGACTGGCATGGAGCCCCTACGCGGGGGAGGGGGAAAACTGGCCCAACTCCGGCCCCGTGAAAAAGTGCCCGGCAGTTCCTCCATTGCCAAGCCAATTGCCAATCTCCCCCCCTTCCCCTCCGATTGGCGACTTTCTGTGCGTGAGGGAGGGAGGGAGGGGAGGGGTCCCTTTTGCAGTAAAAGTGTTGCCCTCCCCGGATCGCCTCATAAGCCCATTTGAATGAAGGGCCTGGCGCGAAGACGGAAGAGGGCCCGGCCAGGATGGAAAAGAGAGTTCGGGTGGCGAATCAGTCCGCGTCTTTAGACGGGGTGGCCGGCCTGGAAAGCACCAGGCAGGGCAGGGATGGTTGCCACAGCCTCTCTCCGCTTCCAGGCGCAGGCAGCCCGAGCCACCCCAAGATCGAAAACACCACCTGGGGGGCCAGGAGCTCGGCCGGCTCTTGCGCCTGGGACCAAAGCCTGGCCCGCGGGTCATCTGGTGCTCCCGGGGCCAGGCCTGGAGAGCCCCGCTAGACGTGGCGCCGCCCGGTCACCTCTGGAAAGGCTTCAGCTGGGATTCCCGAGCCCTGTGTCACGTCTGAGCTGGGACCCGCGCAGATCTAATCACTGCTGCTGTATCCCAGACTTCCGAAGAAGGGGGCCTCAACTGCGCACAAACGGGAACTCCTGTACCCAGAATTAAACTGTGTTGGCCTTAAAGGTGCCCCTGGACTTGGACTGCATTCTCGGAAGCAACCAGGCACCGGCTTCGTGGCGGGGAGTTCCATGGGAGTGGCCTTCGCCGGCGGCCTTTTGAGCCCAGGAATCATCTAGGCCGGAGGGCGTCTCCTGGCTGGGGGGGGCATTCCCGCGGGCTCCTCCTTCCCAGCAAGCCCCTTATTCAGACAAATGTGCACAGGATCACGGCCGCGAGAGTGCGTGGGGGGGTCTCCTTCAGAGCTTCTCCCACTGCCCGGTGCTCCCCTTGGCTGCAGGTGATGATGAGAGGCCGCGGGGATTCCCGTGGCTGCACGCGGGATTTCCTGTTGGGGCGCTGATTGGGCCGGCGGCCTCGCGGATAGGCTCCCTGCCTGCCTGCCTGCCTCGCCAAGCCGGACAGCGCTCCCCTTGGCCCCCTTTCCCCCGCCCTTCTTGCCCTGGCCTGGCTGCGATTGAGAGGCTGCTGGCGGCCGCCCCTGCCTCCTCTCGCGCCCTCACAGCCGGCTTGCGCTCTAGGCGAAGGCCTAGTTCGCCTAGCGGGCGAGCCGGCCCTGTGCATGTGCTCTTGTTAAATTGCCTGATGACCAGATCTGAACCTCCCAAGAACCTTTTAGGTCACCTTTCTGCCAAGCTCATTATAGCAGTCAACATTTCAGGTTGCAAAAGCATGAATGAAGGCTGCTGAGGCTCAATCTGATAGCACAGCCATGACCAATCCTTGGCTCAAATGTGAGCATCAGTGGAGACATTGATTGTTACGACACTTGGTCAGTTCTCCCATTTCTGTTCCTTTTTTCCTAGGGGGAAATAATATTTGCCCGTGTGATACTGAAAATCCACCACAGAGAGGATATCTAGGGAACAAAGTTTATACCAGTAGCACTGAAAAGTGAAGCTTCCTTTCTCTGTTCAGCCTGTATCTTCAGTCTCAACTCTTTGCCTAATCCACTGACCTCCATTTTTTCATCTTTGGTGAGGCTTTTTAAGCAAGGGCAGATTTATCTGTAATGATGAGAGGAAACAAACAAGATAAAAAGGGAGAGATAAGTGACGAGACAGGATTTCAATCCTGGCCTGCATTTAAAAGTGAGCGACTGTCAATGCTAATAATATAAAACTAACAGGGTAGTGGGCCTGACACATGTTGGGCCAGGGAATGCGTAGAGTCGTTTGAAAATTCAATCAGAGATGGTAGTCAGAAATGCAGCCAGTGTGTCTGGGATTTGAGTTTAAAACATTTGCTTGACGTATTCCACTGCCACAAGGGCAGACAGAGAGAGAGAGCACATTGGCATGGAAGGCAGGTGCTTTGCTATGCAGAAAAAAATTGTGGTTTCAGCTCTGCCACAGAAGCAAAACAGAGGAAATTCATGGGGGGGGGGGGGGCCCTGCAAATGGTTGTGCCTGGTGTTCATGAGGAAAACTGGCCTCATCAGCAAGATATCCAACTAGAGATTAATTCTGAAAAAAAGAGGTATGTTAATATTTAAGCATGCTTGAGAGCCATTCAGTCTGACCTCAGGGTCTTCCTCCTAACCCCTAGAAATATGGTGGGGTCAGCTGTGACTCACTGGTGGTCAGTTGCACTTTGTATATACCCCAAAAGCACCCTTTTAACTATTATTTTGCATGTTTCAGCTCTGCCAGCTGCATCAGGCATGACATGTTCTTTCTAAGAAGTCATTTCAGTGCAGGAAAAATGGCTCATCCCACCATAATGGAAGTCGGTGACTGCCTGGGCAAGAGAACTCTGGGAATCTCAGCATTCAATTTCTTCTCTGGGTGTATTTATGTATATGTATAGAAATATTGCTTCTATATTCACATGCCTTCTCCTGTGATGTCTTTTGATAACATGCTGTGTCTTATTTCCTGTTGCAAGCCAAATGGTGAGGCCACATGGCCTCAATAGCCATGCCATAAACCCACATTATTTCACACTTTCATGCCAAAAGCCAGACCTCATAGCTACAGTTTCTGGCCCACATGCGACAAGTCACATACACAATGAAGTAGCTGGAGTTTGGGTCAGCTGACTGCAGGCAGGATCTCCAAACTTCCAGCCAATCCCACAAACCTGATGTTAGCAACCATGGCAACCAACAATTGGGCACACCTTTGCCCACTCGCAATTGGCTGATGGCCACATCTAATTTGTGACTGGAATTGGGGTATAATTGTTTGATCCCTATGGGAGTGAGCCTCTTTTTCCTGTTCTCTTGCTCTTGCTCTCTCCCCTGTCATTGTCTGTTTTATTGCACCTGAAATGCTATCCCTTGGGAGACAAAGAGTTGCTTTGTGAACTGGAGCACATGGGTGCAAGGATGGGATTTCTCCTCAAAATCCCTTGGTACTTGGACTATCCTGGACTGTGGATGTTCTGACTTGGTAACTATGAATCATTAATGTTTAGTCAAGGTAAACAGCCCTAGCCTTTGTTATTTTTGTAATCTCTGGTAGTCTATGCTAAGCTCTGTACTGAATAAAGATCCTTCTTATTGCTAATTTGTCTTTGATGTTATAACTTGAATTCCAAGTCTAAATCTTGTGCCTACACGCTCACCATATACGCTACCATTGAAGAGTAAAAGTGTGCATCTCTAGATTGAGTTGCTAATGTGTTAAATCCCAGAAGCTAACTAATGGCTGGAATCTCTCCCTTAGGAAAGGCAGGGACTATTGAAGAGAGATTCTGGTGGCAAATTGTTCTGAAACCAGAGAGGGTATATACCATCTCGTGGTTTGTTGTTTAATGTACTGAAAAGTACAGGATTCCCTCTCATTCCTGGACTGGCCTGAGTGGGCTAATCTCTGTACAGTATATTCTTCCATTTGGAGCAAAAATGTCTGAGAATCAGTGCTGGGCAAATTAGAAATCAGATTATATTTCTTAACACTGAATTTCACTACTCATAATTGTTTCTTACAACAGTCCTCTTAGAAATACTGAAAGCTACCCTATATTGTTTACTCGGGACTGTTTAATCAGGGATAAATATACTTCCATGGGATAGGCAGGGAGGCAACAAGGAGAGAAAGATGGGAGGTTTGGCCACAAATAGGTTACAAGACTCATGGTGCAGTCCTAAGTAGAGTAATACTTTTCTAAATCCATCAAAATAAGTAGGCTTAGAAAGGTTTAACTCTGTTTAGGACTCGCACTGTCAGGTAAATACTTGTAACTTTGTTCCATGGGAACAAACCTTGTTCTCCCCCAGTTTTATTCCGGGGGGGGGGAGGAAATTTGGGGGAAAATTGTAATATATGCCATACTTACTTCCCTATCAAACCTAAAACTTCTTTTACTGATTGAGCAACACAAAATACATCATGCATATGGACTATTTGCCATATTTATGGAATTTAAAAGTGCAAATATCTTCATTTTCTATAAAAATTGCAAGCTTACCCAGTACTTGAGAAAGAGTTACAAACTACTAAACCCTATGCTACCATAGCACATGTTTTAATTTTTGCCATCATAGAAAACAAAAGCAGAAGGTAGTAAAGAAAAGCAAGTGTATTATTTGAACAGAAACTCTTTCAAGGAGTCACAATAGATAGGACTTATTTGAATATTAGGCTAAACTTTATAACACGGAAAACACTGTCTAATAATATATTATCATTACAGTATAACATAGTGACTGTTCCCAATTATTTACATGTAAACAAAAAACACTTGAAAATATTGTGTATGTCTACAATAATGAGCTGCGGTGGCTCAAGTGGTTAAGACGCTGAACTGCAGGCTGTGGAAGGTCAGTAGTTCAGCAGTTCGAGACCTGAGTGTGCTGCATGACGGAGTGAGCTCCTGTCTCTAGTTCTAGCTCCTGCCAACCTAGCAGTTCTAAAGCAAGAAATTGCAAGCAGATAAATAGGTACCACTTCAGTGGGAAGGTAACAGCGTTCCGTGCACCTTGGTGTTTAGTCATGCCGGCCACATGACCACGGAAATGTCTTCGGACAGCGCTGGCTCTTCGGCTTTGAATCGGAGATGAGCACCACAACCCTAGAGTCGGATTCGACTGGCTTTCGAGCAAGGGAACCTTTACCTTTACCTTTTTACAATAACAGGAGTTTTTCAGCACTCTCTCCAAATTTCCCAATGTTTCCGTTTGAAGAGAAGAAGAGAAGAGGAGATTGGATTTATACCCCAACCTTCACTACCCAAAGGAGTCTCAGAGCAGCTTGCAATCTCCTTTCCCTTTCCCTCCCCACAACAGACACCCTGTGAGGTGGGGCTGAGAGAGCTCTTTCGAGAACTGCTCATGAGAGAACAGCTCTGAAAGAAGTTGTGACTGATCCAAGGTCACACCAGCAGCTGCATGTGGAGAAGTGGGGAATCAAACCCAGTTCTCCCAGATTAGAGTCTGCAGTCCTAACCACTACACCAAACTCCTATGGCTATTTCATGCATACATTTTAGGTGTGGAAAACCTTGCCTTATGAAGCATTTTATTCATTTTAAAAGTGAAATATATTTCATAGGAATTTATTTTCAGTATCCCCAGAAATGTTTCATTTTTTTGATGAAAAATTTGGGGGGAAATCCAAATGTTTCCATTTTTTTGCCCAGACCCTCTCTAGTTGAAACCTCAAGGCAGGGACCTTCTTGGGCCTCTTTGGGTCTCAAGGCAAGTAGCCACAAAGTTCACCAACTCATCCCTACTCATGCTTGAGAGCTTCTCCCTAGCTTCCTTCTCATGTTCTCCTTTCCAGTCAGCACTGCTGAGCACACCTTGGTTCCAGGTTCTGACTCTGTTCTCTCTACTCTCAGGCCTTGATTTTTATCAGCCTCTCACCATCTAAAGAAAGCTGCGATCTGATTGCCTTGCCTGCCCCTCTTTACTCTTGGAAAGGTCAGCATGCTTGAACGCTGCTTTCAGGATCCTGCTGCTGCAGCCACATAAACACATAAAGCTGCTTTATACTGTTAACGGCAGGACATTTTTGAGGTCATAATTCATAAGGTCACTGTAAGTCAGAATGGGTTGATGGTGCATAATATATACACACTACTTGGTCCTTCTAACTGGACATAGCAGGGACTGAACCTGATCTGTTAATGGTCGACCTCCGGATCATGGGGGAAAAAAACCACTGGGAAATATCATTTTAGTATTACAGGTCCAGCAGTCCTGAAAAACCTAGTAGATTTCTCAGTTTAGGACTGTAGGAAAAAAATGGGCTGTTGACATTAAAGGCTCATTACTCCAAAGGGGTATCAACAGAAGTCATTTATCATCATCATTATGATCATCATCACCATCATTAGCATTGCCATCTTCAAGTCAATCTCACTCTTGTCATTGGTCTGAAGCAAATTTTTAATGTGTGCTTATCAAGATGTACAAAGCTGGGTTCTGCATGCAAGAGATTACTTTGTGACATTGAAAGAAAGTATGTTTCATAAACAGTAATGGAGTTGAACACAGCGTGATCCCAGCAAGGTATGCAAAAATGATTAGAGCCTGAAATGAGAAATTAAGTCCTTTTTTTGTATAAAGGACACAGAGTTATTCACTGTAGTAAAGCTAAATGAGTATGTCCTCATACAAACTGCTTCTCCTTTAGTATAGAAGCTCCCCTCCCCCTGCCCAGAATATCTCCATTACAGCTCAGTGGACAAAGAGTTATGTTCGGACGTGGTGGACCTGCTTCAAATCCTCCCCAGTCAATAAAGTTCACTGGGTGGCTTTGGAGAAATCATAAGCTTTCAACTGAACCGACCTCACAAGGGGAGGCTAAAGGAGAACGTGACAGCATTCTATGCAAAGAAAATGAAGATCTCAATTTGAGGCATGTTCCCTAAGGATGCAAATATGGATGGTTTTCTCATGTCAATAATTTTTAAAGAAACCAGACATTACAATGTTCTACCTATCTTTTTTTTAGATTTTACATCACTTATAGCCATGCATTTCTTGCTTAGACCATGAAAAGCAAAGTGATGCATATATTGTATTTCAGTCATGCTGCCCTTCCTTCAAGAAGGTCATGGTGGTGTACAAAGATCTCCCCTTCTTCATTATGACCTCACAACAACCCTATGATGTGGGGCCATCTAGTGAGATTGTTGACTGAGTGGGAATTTGAATATTGGTCTTCCTCATTATTGTTCAGTATGTTGCTAATTACTCTGCCCCACTGGTTCACAAGGTTCTCAAAGGAAAACTTCTACACTTCAATTGAACAAATCATTAACAGCATTAGATCTTCTTGAATTTGCAGCAAGACTGAAGCTCAAGCTCCAAAGTGAAAACTGTTCCATTCATTTTTTCCCCCACTAATTTTATTATAATAGCATAATATTAGGCACGGGCTCAGCAAAACATTTCCATGGGATGAAAGATTTCTTCCCACATGCAAATGTTCCCACCTCCCCTTGTGCTGTAGCCCCAAAGCCCACCCAGTTCTGTTCCTGGTAGTCTCTTGTCCCTCAGGAGCAGCAGGGGGGGATTTTAGGCTGTAGTGGGAGGAGAAGATGAGAAAATCGTGTTCTGACGGTTCAGATCCTTCCACCCTGGAAATGTCCAGCTGGATTGAAGCCACTATACCGTTCATGTTGATACATCAGTTGGTCTTAGGCTTAATCCTTAAGTGCAAGAAAGTATAGAAGAAGATATATTATGATGGCCCTAAGAAAGAAAGATTACTTCATCCAGTGCTTGTAAGCTAAAAGTTTGGCTCTTCAAGACTGCAAAGACGGACTGTCTTGGACAATGAAAAAATTGACTGAAGATCTACTGTCTATCAAAGAAAACATCTGCTTCCACAGAAGAGCTGCAGCAATGCCTATAGAACAAATATGGTCTCCATTCCTGAGTCTGTAGGCCAAATAAACGTTTCCTGCTAAGAGGAAGGACGCTTTTTAACACTGTCATTAGAGGCACGGGAGCTTCCTCAGTGTTGCTGTTTCTCATGATGCTTAATAATGTTAGTAGTCCATGGTCATGTGAGATGAGTCCATGCCATGGCTACTTCCCATGCCACTATTGCCCCTCCTAGAAACTAGAGCAAGGCAGACATGGGAAGGAGCTGTAATGTGAACTCCTCCCCCCTCCACTCATCATTATCTGGGAAGGAACTCCATGTCACAGAGATGATATCAAAAAAGGCCCTAATAAAACCACAACTGAATTCCCATGCTCCATCTCACAGAGCATTATGGTGTTTTTCTCTCCTCCTCCCACTATTCCCCTCCCCCATAATTGACCATCTTAATATAGAAGTTTGTTGTTGTTAGGACAATCCTAAACAATGATATTCTTCTAAGACCATTGATTTGAATGGGCTCAGAAGGATGTTACTCTACTTAGGACTGCACTGTAAATCCTTTGAACCTTGTTGTGTGGATCTCTCCCCAACGCTTTGAACCGTGTTGTGTGGATCTCTCCCCAACCCCTGTGAACAATCCTAAACAATTATATCCTTCTAAGACCATTGAATTGAATGGGCTCAGAAGGATGTTACTCTACTTAGGACTGCACTGTAAATCCCTGAGTACACCTTTGAACCTTGTTGTGTGGATCTCTCCCCAACTGCTGTGAAACGGAAAGCTCATTACCTTTCTCTACTGACACACAAAGAGACATCTGTGGAAGTAAACCAGAGACATGAGACTTACCTTTTTCTTCCTCCCTTGTTATATCTGCTCTGCTGTTAGGAAGAGATATGCTGGGTCACTTCCTTACACCCTCAATATCTTGACAGCTCTACTTCCTTGTTGTATTCTTCTTTTCATTTCCTGCAGATTTGTGGCAAAAGAAATTAGAATAAAGTCAAGCAAGGCAAGCAGGCAGAGTGGAACTAGACATTACAAACGAAGAAGAGGCCTATTCAGAAATCTTGAACGAATACAGTTTCTTTGTGAAATGCATGAACTTGGCTGGTTGGCATGCCTGTGTAGTTCTTCCCCTCCTTTCCTCATGCACTGAGTCTGATTTGGGTCTTCTTGATTTTAGAAATCTTCATTCTAGCTCCAATGCACCCCAACTGGAATTGCAGACCAGGATTAAACCATGGATTGCAATCCTAGTGTGTGGAGAAGAAATAAATCTTTATTTGCCCAGGCTCCTGAGTTCAGACATCAAATTGAAGATTTCCTAAACCACATCATGCTTCATGATCAAGAAGAAGAGGAGGGAGTATCTGAACATGCCCATTATGAACAAATCTCTGGCTGTGCATGCTGTCTAAATGCAGCCATATTCTTTCTTGGTATGGTCCCATGTAAAACCAATATATGATATCATTGCATTGCATTTATATGCCTCTGGCTACCAGCAGCCAATAATACGAGAAAGAGATATGTGGAGGAAAATGACATCATGGCACATACTGCACATGAAGGGGGGGAGAAATGTGGTGAGGTGGCCATTTCACATCATAGGAAACATCTACTACTGCCCTTTTGGAATGCCAAAAAACTTGCCATTAGTAGAAGATGACCATGTTATCACCGTTAACAAAAGTGACCAAACTTGCTGAGACTGGGAATTACACCTTCTGTTATGCATCTGTTCAATTCCTTCAGTGTGGACAACTTTGGACAACTGGAGAGAACATCCAGTGATAACATTCATTAACTCCAGTGGTTGCTGTTAGTGTAAGATTCCCAAAGATGATGGCCCATTTGCTAATGCTGAATACAGATAAGATGGAGGTAATGGTAGCTGCTCTCTCTGGATCACTGCCTTGACATGGTGAGGGGATTGTGTGGTTCGATGAGGCTGCAGGCTATGCCGTGGAGGGCCACCCAGGATGGACAGAACTCAGACAAAACATGATCCACTGGAGAAGGAAATGGCAACCCACTCCAGTATCTTTGCTAAGAAAACCCCATGGACAGTATGCTTTCGAATTATGGTGCTGGAGAAAACTCTTGAGAGTCCCTTGGACTGCAAGGAGGTCAAATCAGTCAATCCTAAAAGAAATCAAGAAGAAGAAGAAGAGGAGGAGGAGATTGGGTTTATACCCCGCCCTTCACTACCCAAGGGAGTCTCAGAGTGGCTTAGAAACTCCTTTCCCTTCCCCTCCCCACAACAGACACCCTGTGAGGTAGGTGGGGCTGAGAGAGCTCTGACAGAAACTGCTCTTTTTCAAGAACAGCTGTGCCAGAACTACGGCTTGCCCAAGATCATCCAGCAGGTGCAAGTGGAGGAGTGGGGAATCAAACCCGGTTCTCCCAGATTAGAGTCCATGCACTTAACCACTATACCAAACTGGCTCAACCCTGACTGTTCCCTGGAAGGCCAGATACTGAAGCACAAATACTTTGGCCACCAGATGAGAAGGGAGCACTCACTGGAGAAGACCCTGATGCTGGGAAAGATTGAAGGTCAAAGAAGAAGGGGACGGCAAAGGATGAGATGGTTAGACAGTGTTATTGATGCAACGAACATGACATTAAGCAAACTCCGAAGCATGATGGAAGACAGGAGGGCCTGGCGTGATGTGGTCCATGAGGTCGCAAAGAGTCAGACTTGACTGTGCGACTGAACAACAAACAACAAAAAATGGTAGTTGAAAAGGCTGGTAGTTTGGAAGTATTAGATCCAACTTTTTTGTGTGGTGTTGGCTTGAATCTTATAAACCAGTTCTCTCTGTGTTAGACAGTGTTTGCTGCTGTGGAGTGCACTTCCTCTTCTGCTGTTTGCACAAGTCCAATGCTGCTTAGTGGGCCCTTGCACAAACTGATGCTTTAGCAGAAGAGGAAGCATATGCATGGAACACGTTCATAGGATCCAGGCTATAAAGCTGATGAGTAAGATGGGTGAAGTCAGGTTAGGCAATGGTAGGAGGCCACAGTAAACAATACAAATAAATTGTGTAGCAGAAGAAATTGAGGAAAGATCAGAATGATGCTGGATGGTAGTACTGGATCTACAGAACAGGAAGAGCAGCTGAACTTCTAGTATCCCCCAGGGAATTAACAGAGATTGAAAGAGGCAACAGCAGGCCGCTTAATATGGGTCGGTTTGTTTTCATTAGCAACAATCATGATAACATTTCTCTCCCTGCTCCACTGCCTTTGTCCTTTTTTTTCCTGGAGTGAGCATTTGGAGTCAGGGTTTCTGTTATATCTAGGTCAGGAAGCCTAAGTAGGTCATGCTGCCTTCCTAAATGTGGTAAATCTGGAAGTGAAGGGAGGAAGACTGGCCTGTAAACAAAAGACAATGGGCTGGGCTAATGCAGGCAGGGAGGGGATCCAAATGCAAAGTGACATGCCGTGGGAGCATGCCTACGTCTAGAGCTTGCGATGCATTGGAGTGAACAGGGAAGACTGGAGAGAGATGGGAACAGGATGGTAAAGGAAGATGGTCCAGCCATAAGTGAGTGTAGCAAGAATAGCTGGGGAATGAGCAGTGGTCAGGCCCAGAGAAGTCTTGGCTGCATGAGTTCAGTCAGTGAACTGAGACATTAGATTAGAGCCCCAAGCTAGATAGTCAGTAAGGCAAAACTAAAGGTGAGAGCACTGGTAATAAAACGGAGATCAAGATACTAGATCAGAGTCCATGGAGGCAATCTGGTTTGATGCTTTGGGAAAGCCTAGGAATAGACCCCAGGAGTATAGGAAATCATCGGAGAACTGGAAAACAAGAGAGAAGAAAGATGTGTAATGGGCAGAGAGGCAGATATGAACCTCACACACGTGTTGAAGCTCTAGTAGCAAAAACATGGGATGATGCTTCAAATTTTCTGCTGAACAGAAAACCTCCAAATGGTCAGTTTACTGCATCGGTACTTGGAGAAGCCGGTCACTGCCAGGACTGCAGCCAGTCAGACTGGAGACGTTTGAACTCTGCTGTACAGTTTCAGGTGTTGTAGCTTGAGGAAGCCTCAGTGTCATCGCTTCCCGTGTCCCAAATAACTTGGTATGCTTCTTAACTCCCCAACCTCTTTAAGGAAGGCTGCATCCGATATAGGTATATTTTAAAAGAGAAGCAAGAAAAATAAACATTTTTAAAATACAGAGAAACTACACAGTGGAACTCAGAAAACCTTCTGTCTGATTGTCTATGGTTCTGGCTGCAAGCAGGAAATAAATGCATAGGTGGCGCAGGCAGTACAAGGGAGCGGTAGCGCAGGCAGTACAACGCCTGCAGTAACAACGCTAGTGAACAGCCATAGTGGCTGTTCGAGACCCACCGTGGCCGGAGTGAGCTCCCGGCCCCAGTCCCAGCTCCCGCCCACCCAGCGGCTCGAAAGCATTCGCAAGTAGACGAATGGGTACCTGCCCTAGTTGGCAGGGGTCACCCTCCTCCTGGTTGTGTGCCGGGAGTGCTGGCGGCGGCAGCAACAGTGGTAACAACAATGGCGGCAGAGCAACTGGCGACCCAAGGATGCGGCGACCAAACCGGATGGAGGCGGAGTTGAGGCGACGCGACGGTGAGACGACGCAGCACGGCAGGAGCCTAAGGGACGGAAGCCAGAAGCTGCAGTCAGAAGCGGTCACGCGTCGGAGGAGCCCACCAGAAGCCTGCCGGAGGGAGTCGCCAGCCAGCCGAGGCGCCAGGAACAGCATCCGAAGCCCGCCCGGGAAATCAGCAAAGCGGAGAAAACGTGCCGCTTGGGTGTCAGTAGGCAGCCCCTCCCCCTTCGAATGTGTGGCCCTAGGTTAGGATAACAACTACATAAGTAGTATATCTGTAAACTGCTCTGAGACCCCCTAGGGGTCAAGGGCGGTATATAAATTGAATTGTAAAGTAAAGTAAAGTAGGTGGTGGGGGTGCATCCAGGGAGGTACTCGACTGTTTTTGTTGGTGCATTGCAGTTCTCATCTATATTAAATTATCTCTTTATGAATGGATCACATGAGTTGTTAATGCTGATGACTGAGATGTACACTTGAACAGATATGTACCTTTATCAGTCTGTGATCTATCAGTCTGTCTATCTGTCTGTAGCCCACCTTTATGCTAAAAACTAGGAAAAAGGTCCGTTGTGGAAATAAATACAACAGCCTCTAGAAAGAGGTTCTGGGTGGGTGCCCCGGCCTTGGACACTCAGTGTCAATTTGCTGTGGCGACCTCAGCAGGGTATAATGACACTGAGTCCAACATTTTCTCCAGAGGAACTGATCTCTGCTACCTAAAGAACAGTTGTAATTTTGAGTGATCTCCAGTCCTCACCTGGAGATTGGGAATGATGGTTCCCCAGAAGGGAATAGTTGGTTTGGAGGGTGGAGTCTATGGCTTTGTACCTGTCCGAGGTCCCACGCCTCCTGAAACCTCACCCTCTCCAGGCTCCATCCCTCACATCTCCAGGAATTTCCCACCTGGAGTTGGCAACCCTATCTTCTTCCCAGCCAATCATCAACCTACCTTTATTTCCCCCTCACTCTTCAGCTTTCCATCCCCCACACACCTGCAGCCTCTGAATGACAGATCAGAGAGCGAACTGATTTTGGAGCATGTGGAATGTTCTAGAGAAATGCCACCACCATTCGGCTTTTATTTATAAGGGAAATAATTGCACCCAATGTGGCATACAAATCTAAAAATTGTAAAACACTATCACATTTAAAACAAAAGCTGTTTAATAAAACACAGTAATACATTTTAGAAAAAGAAGCCATAACCTACTTACCAGCTCAACTCATGTAGTGTTTGATGGTTGCAATGAAGGTGCTGATAGTTTGCCAAGGTGTTTGGATACATCCAAATGAATTCTGATGATTATGCTGCTTTCTTGCAGCTTCTGCCTCCTGTTAAGTAAAGGTAAAGGTTCCCTTGCTCGAAAGCCAGTCGAATCCGACTCTGGGGTTGCAGTGCTCATCTCTGTTTCAAAGCCGAAGAGCCAGCGCTGTCCAAAGACATTTCCGTGGTCATGTGGCCCATGTGCCATTGCCTTAAGTTGTTAAAAGGTACATAGATAAAATGGGAGGATTTTTGAGTTGTAATTTACTACTTAGATATCTCTGTATTCCTTCATTTTCTGCCCATAAACATACCTATTCTTTTGATCAGTTCTTGCAGTTGTTTCATGAATAGATGTTGCTGACTGCACAGCTGCAATAAGTCAGTGTATACAATATACATAATTTAAAGGGTACATCTGACAGGCAAGGTGCTAAGAGGGGTAAGTGACTGTAATTCACTAGGTCAGTTTAGTGACTACTGGGGAATACAGCCTCTTCTGCACTGATTGAAAAGATTTAGGATGTGAACTGGGTGAATGCAAAAGTATCTGCAAGCAGTAACACAAATGCCACTTATTTTACAAGGCCTAGTCTGGCCTTATAGTGCCAGAGGATACTACACAGATACAAGCATGGTGCTCGAGATGGATTGTGACAAAACCTATAGATCTCATCTGATAATGAGTTCACCATATGACTAAGCAAGGGAGTTTATTAAAGGTAAATGAGCCTGGTCATGATGTTCATGTCAAAGTGCTCAGCTCACCAGAAAAGAGGCAGTCACCTTCAAATTAGATGTAAAGAGGAAAATTTTCACCTAGTGTCTAAAAGATAATAATTTATTTATTTATTTGTTTGTTTATTAAATTTATACCCCGCCCTCCCCCATAGGGCTCAGGGCGGCTAACATAGCAAGGAATCTTGCAATAATAAAAACATCCAATACATTTGATAGCATTTAAAACAATATTATACAATTTTAAAAACTATCTCAATACAATAAAGTGCTCGATAAAGTGCTCAGAGTCCTCAGTTCCTGAACCTCAGAGAGATGGCAACCACATTCATACATTCCCGGTAGGCATTCAGGCTTCGATGTTAAATATTAGATTCAGATGATCCTTCTTTCCTAGGGCCTTCCCCCCCCCAAAGATGTTAATATAACAGGGGGGGGCGGCGGCTCCTACTCGAAAGCCTGGTGGAAGAGCTCCGTCTTGCAGGCCCTGCGGAATTGCATCAAGTCCCACAGGGCCCGGATCTCCTCCAGGAGCTCATTCCACCAGGTGGGGGCCGCTACCGAAAAAGCCCTAGCCCTCGTAATGGCCAGTTTTGCATCTTTGGGGTCCGGCACAGTTAGTAAATTTTGGGCCCCAGACCGTAGTGCTCTTGGGGGAATGCTCCATGGAGGTGTGGGGTGAATTTGCTTGAGGATTAGAACAGAGCAAGAGTCCAGTAGTACCTTAAAGACTAACAAGATTTGTGGCAGAGTATGAGCTCATACCCTGCCACAAATGTTGTTACTCTTTAAGGTGCTACTGGACTCTTGCTCTTTTCTACTGCTACAGAGAGACTAACACAGCTACCCATCTTGTTTGATGAGTGAGTTCCATTATTTGGGCACCACCACACGAAATGCCTTTTCTATGGTAGCTAATTGTGCCTGAGGTGGAGGCATATGGAGCACACATGAAGGTGGGGGCAGAAGGTGCAGCTTAAGTGACAAGTGGTCCTGAACATACCCTGTACCCCAGAACATTTAGGACTCCCTAGGACAAAGCCAGCACTTTGAATTGTGCCTGGAAAGCAAATGAAAGTCCATGACATTCTTTAGACACCACACCAATGCATTCTCTATTCCAATCAATGGTCTAGCTGCCATATGCCAGATGAGCTGAAATTTCCAAAGAGAATCCAAAGGCAACCCCATGTCTAATACATAATAATCAAGCTCAGAAGTTAATGGAGCATAGATAACAATGGCATGATTACTTTACATGATACTATTTCATCTACATTCCAGGTACGAGTTACAAATGCAGCATTTTTTTTGCCCAATAACACTGGAGAAGCAAATTACTCTGAACATACATATACCCTATCATTTTGAATAGATCGTTACACTGAGTAGTTAGAAAATGGACCAGCAATTTAAAGGCAAAAAAATAAATAAATAAAAAGGAGCTGGTGCCCTTCTATTTCTCCCCCCACCATGTGTCACATTATAAGACACGTCACTCATGGTATCCGGAAAACAAAATCTACTCCCTCCCAGACACACATTTTTAATGCCTGCTGTCTCTTGGAGCAAGCAATCATTTCTCCCAGAAAGAAAGAGTTGCCTGTGTCTGATGGGGAAAATAGCTCCTTTGACACAAGAGGAGGGGCTTCTTCAGCATTTTATAGCATTTATGCTTTGTGTCCCCCATCTTCTGTGTTTATGGCACATTAGGGCCTTGGCAAGTTGAAAATTATGCATAGGCCACCTCCTTTGACTGCCCTGAAGGAGCTCCTAAAACTAATGTTCCATGTAAATGATTCCCGTTGCTCCATCTGTGGCTCCTCGATGCTCCTATCACAATGAAAGTTAATGACTCTCTCCTTCTCCAAGTGGCAAGAGGGCAAAACCGTCAAGTACTGTGCCAAAAAATGTTACCTTTATGCCCCTATTCTTAGTATCCTCATTTTGCACTAGAACTCTAGAATTCCAGGTGTCTTGGGAAGGTGTTTTCTGACTACTCCTGGACATCCATCCACCCTAAGTAATGAACTCATTTGCCAGATATTTCTTGGATGGATGCATTGGTCTTCACCACCAGCAGTGTTATCAACTTTACAGCATGGTGCTTGATACAGTTCTGGGAATCTAAGCACTTAAGATGCTGTTATAACAAGGAAGCTGTATCCAAGGTTTAAGACCTGGCTTGATCTTTTCTTTTCCATAATTATTGGCTAATGTGGCCCTAACATTCAGTGTGGCAGTAAAAGATAGGTAGTTTTACTCATTCTTTGTTTCAGAAATACCATTCAGTGTACCCTGAAGCAGCAATGTTATACCTGCAAGGCGGTCCCCCCACATTCATGTACACTCAAGAATTCTGGCTTCATGGAGACCAGTAGAACCTGAATAAAAAAATTCAATTTAATATTAAAGGGGGGGGGGTGTCACTGAAAGTGGCAGGGTTTTTCTGGGTCCTCCTATACTAAGAGCAGTCTGAATGCTCCATGGAGTTAATTGATCAAGGGCCTTTGTCCAGACTTCAGAGCTCCCCTCTCTCTTCTGGCTATAATGAAGGACCTGAGTTGCCAAGGCAATAATCAGAGGGTCATGATTCCACCATAGCCTTTCCACTTCCCAATATAACTCAATCAAGTTCTTAGGCCAAGTTTACTGCCCTGCCTCAGCCATTACCTGGCTGAGTACATGCAAGCAAGCCATTGTTCAGCCTTTGCCGGACTAGCCCAAGTCAGTCCTCCATCCTGGTAAATCAATCACCAGCACTTTCAATTTCATCTGCTTAAAGGATACCTTTGGCAATTCCTTTCAAACCCCCCAAGAGAATTCAAAATTCTGCTCCCCTGTTGATAGAATTCAAGGTACACCCCCATGAACCTATCCCTGTAGCCAGTTCTGCACCCTGAACCTTCTGGCTGTCTGCTGTCGTCTCCTTCTCTGGACTGGATTCTTTGGAATTATTTTCTCTTCAGGATTAGGCAACATGTCTTTCTTTCTCTCCCTTATTCCCCCTTAGCACTCCAGCCTGCTGTATTGTTAGCCAGGTGCTTACCCCTGGTTTCTCCCCAGTAGGTAATGGCTCATAGGCAAGTGAGCTAGTACAAAGGTTTCATTGTATACAATTGTTTGCCATTCTGTTTTTCTACACTGTGTCTTGCTAGAGGAATAAATATTTACCTTATTCAAATAAATTATTTGTTTTGTCTCTCATTCCTTCTGAGTGCTGCCCCAGACTGGGACCCAGGTATACACTAGACAGTAGGGCCCTGAATTAATTAACTGCATGTCTGACCCAACATGCAAAGAGGAAGGTCTGCATGGTATGGGCCCTACACATAAACTGAATTGTGTGACAAATGCTCTCTGAAGAACTCTGTTCTCAGGGTAGTATTACAGTGCGATCCCAAACACTGTTCTAATTCTGTTGTAGTCAAACGGACTCACAATAAGAGGTTTACATCATAGTTGGAAAGATACCGGCTGGATATTAGGAATTTTGTTTACAGTAATAGTAGTTGAGCAGTGGAATTGGCTGCCTAGGATGGTGGTGAGCAGTGTTCCCTCTAAGAAGAAGAAGAAGAAGAGATTGGATTTATACCCCGCCCTTCACTTGGAGTCTCAGAGTGGCTTACAAACTCCTTTCCCTTCCCCTCCCCACAACAGACACCCTGTGAGGTGGGTGGGGCTGAGAGGACTCTGACACAAACTGCTCTTTTTCAAGGACAGCTGTGCCAGAGCTTGTGACTGACCCAAGGTCACATCAGCAGGTGCAAGTGGAGGAGTGGGGAATCAAACCTGGTTCTCCCAGATTAGAGTCCGCACACTTAACCACTACACCAAACTGGCTCTCAGCTGAGTTAGTGTGAGCTAGCTCACAGGTTTTTAGCCTCCGGTTCACACATTTTTTTCTTAGCCCAGGAAAGATGGCTTCAGAGAAAACTAATTGATGCAGCAGCCAAATTGCTCGCTCACAACTTTAATGCCAGTAGCTCACAAAGTAGAATTTTTGCTCACCAGACTCCACAGCTTAGAGGCAGCATTGGTGGTGAGCTCCCCCTCACTGGCATTCTTCAAGCAGCAACTGGACAAACACTTGTCAGGGATGCTCTAGGCTGATCCTGAATTGAGAAGAGGTTGGACTCAATGGCCTGTATGGCCCGTTCCAACTCTATGATTCTATGACTTAGAACTGTGTAACTCTGTTTAGGATTTTCACTGTTAATTGGAAGTCTGTTGGTTCTGACTTTGGCTATTTTTTCTTTATGACTCTTGTGACCACTCCTTCCCAAACACTGGAATGGTAATAGTACAAGGGAACCACAGAGACTGCCATTGGGAGACTAAGTCTTAGAAAATTGTGTGTGTTGATATGAGGAGCCAATGTAAAAGCTTTGATCAGAGGGATTTATTCACAGGTGTGGTCACTATTGCATAGTGGGTACAGAAGAGCAATAGATTCTTCTGGACTTAGAACTATAAGTGATATATTAGCAAAGAAAACAGGCAAGATCCAGGCAGAAACATTTTCAACAATGTGGCTTTGAATGACATAATAATTGGAGGAAGGGTACCATAGCATAGTGAACACAAGCCTGGGCTCATGGAGGAAGGGTAGAACAAAAATGAAAGATAAACACATAAAAAGGTATCAGTTGGATATTAGGACTCTTTTTTAACAGTATGAGTAGTTCAGCAGTGAAATCAGCTACCTAGAGAGGTGGTGAGCTCCCCCTCTCTGGCAGTCTTCAAGCAATGGCTGGATGAACACTTGTCAGGGATGCTCTAGGTTCATCCTGCATTGTGCAGGGGGTTGGACTAGATGGTCTGTATGGCCTCTTCCAACTCTGATTCTATATAAGGCTACTTTATGCAAACAACAGAGAATATGAAAACATGGGGAAGGAATATAAATGCTGGCCACAACAGAAGAAATTACTTCACATGGCACAGTACCTTGATACCCAGAACACTGCAGACTTTGAGGACTCTGCCTTCACATTCCCAAATATATCTCTACAGCCATTACGGGCCCAGGAATTTATTAAAGTATGCTAGCTTCCATGTGGAAAAATCCTGTGCAGACAAAACTACAGACAAACTTTTACAGTTTTTTAAAACAGATGTTAGATGGATGCTTAAGAACTTCCGGATTCAAATTCTCCATACAGTTAGGCTGCTTAAATATCATTTGCTTCAATGGAATGTAGAAGGTTTAACAATGTGCAGGATGGAATCTTTTGCCTAAAGCTTTGCAAGGTTACAGATATGCGTTGGAGACCAAGATGGATGAGCTCTGCTCTGAGACGAGACAGGTCTGGCTTGGTGCTTTATTTCAACTAATACCAGAAGCAAAGTAGTCCCCTCTTAATGATTTCAACCATATCTGTTCCTGAATGGGAAGCTGATCCTCTCTACAGTAAGGAAGAAGAGGCTGTACAGAATGGTATGGGGGTAGGACTCCCTGAACTAAATGAACTTGTATGTTTAGAATGGACATGGCAACTTGTTGAAAAATAAGGACTCCTTTTGGAAATGTTTTCAGGTTTTTTTAACCTTCTGGAGCAATTTCTTAATTAGTAGCATCACAATTTTTTAAAAAAAACATTTTAATTTGCATAATGCAACTTCAGTGGTGTTTTAGCAAGCATTTCCTCCCAGAGCATTAGTGGTCTGAATTAATTAACATAATTAATATTTAACATAATTAACATAAATTTAATTGATGCTTAGAAGTTAAAATCTGTTGACTGGCACGATACTCAGTCCATGAAAATTTGTTCTTGGGAAATACTGTGCAATAACACATTATGTAGACTGTAGCTTAGCTGAACCGTTCTTTTTCTTAAATAGGGAATGTGAATGTTTCATTTCCCTCAACATGATTCTTCAGATACATTCTCTCCCTATCTATAAAGTGACCCCTTTCCAAAGAACAGAAAGAATTCACTTCAGAAAACTGTATAAATACCATAGATATGGTATCTTGTATGTAAGAATTAGCTGAGGCCCTGTAAGCTACTGTGTACCCTTAACTCCCACAGATATGTGGGTGAGCAACAGAGTGTGTTAATAAGTAGATAACAAAACTGACTGAATCAGACCATGAAAAATATAGAGTCAATGACAGATTGTTTCTACAGGTGTGTAAAGGAGATTGGTATTGTTCCAAAATGCTTAAAAATAGTTACCAAGCTACTGCAGAACATAGCTTTTGAAATTAGACTGTTGTGATGGATGGATGGAAGGATAAGAAAGAATGGGATTTTCAGCGTGCCCTCAAATTAGCCAGATCAGTGGGCTGACTGGTTAAATAACCACCAATATTATCTATCAAGATGGCGAGCCATCTTAGTTTGCCTGTAGCAGTAGAAAAGAACAAGAGTCCAGTAGCACCTTAAGGACTAACAACATTTGTGGCAGGGTCTGAGCTTTCATGAGTCACTGCTCACTTCTCCAGATACTTTATACGAAAGCTCATCCCCTGCCACAAATTTTGTTAGTCTTTAAGGTGCTACTGGGCTCCTGCTCTTTTCACCAATATCGTTATATCTGACCCTGTCCTCAATACAGTTTAATTCAGTATTGAATCCCTCCATATCCAGACTGATTTTATTTATTTATTTATGTATACCCCACCCTCCCCACTAAAGCAGGCTCAGAGCGGCTTACAGAACCACAAATATCACACAAGTTTAAAAAGGATAAAACAAGATTAAAAGAGTTCATGAAGTGTTGATGGCGAATTCACTGCCCTTAATTGTGACCATAGAAAATCTGATCAGCATCGGATGTAAACTGGCATCAGGCCCCATGTATAATGTGGGCATAGATGTTAAGCACCTAAACAGAGGCAGGCAGCCAAAGATGTATTACCAGGCATGGTTCCTCGGTCGATGTTGAGCTGATTAAATGCAGCACCTGCTTAGTGAAAGCTGACATGCAATGGAATTGTGTGAACATTTCCTATGGCAAATGGGGATTTCCATTTCCCCCCACAGAGGCTGTGTCTTCCAGTTTGCATAGCCATTCTGATGCTAAACTTCCCCTTCCAGTATCATACTAGAAAGAGCTGCGCCGATAAATAAAATATGTCTCATTAGTACGTTAATGAGCAACAGGTGGAAAGAGTTCCATTTGGGGGCCCTTGGCCTGAGTCTCATTCAGTCATGACCATGCAGGGTAGCTTGGGGCAAGTGACCGTTTTACTGTGTCACTTCTCCTCTGCAAAATGGGGATAATATCAGCTTAACATATTTTCTGTCAGGAAGAAAAAAACAAAAACAGATAAAATATTGTGATACTGAAAGATTATTATATGTCATAATATAAAGTTACAGAACAAGGCATGGCAGGTTTAGGTTGCTCAATTTATTTACTTATTTATTCAAAGCATTTGTTACCCACCATTCTTCTCAAGGCAGATTGCGATGTCATTTAAAATACATCCAATGAACCCAAGAATTAAGAGCAAGAACAGCAATAAAACCAATCCAGATAACAGGAGACCATCCAATATACCATAGCTGGCCATCAAAACAGCTACTAATCTAGGAAAGTTCTTATTTATTACCCTGTCTTACAATGACACCAGAAAGCCAATCATGTAGGACCCTCCCTGACATATTTAGGAAGGCCATTCCGTGCTTTAAGGGCCACTGCAGAAAAGGCTATGTTCCAGGCAAATGATGACCAAATGTTCACATATTGGGAAAGGTGGTCGTACGGATATCATCCGATGGTTGTTCTACTACAAGAAAAGGGAGTTTATGAAAAGATGTGATTTAAAATGTTATGCGTGGCCAGAATGTGAACTGGAATGTAGCACAGTGGAAGTAGCTTCAACACTTCAGGCAAAGAGAAGAAAATTACCCTGGATGGGATTTAATTAATTCACTTGCAGTGATAAATGTTTGTCAGTTTTGTTCATTGGACTTCTAAAGTAAGAGGCAGGAGCTGCAAAATCCAGATTTCATATGCTGTTCATCAGTTCTGTCAATGGCACTCAAGGGCATAACACCTGAACTTCAGAAATATTGCCACAAATGTGACTGCATGGATATAGATAATTTTCAAACCCCCCCTCAGTCAAATGCTGCAGCAATTTATAGCAGCTGCCATTTCTTAAATGGAAAGCATATCCATGTAAAAGAAAGTATGAAAGCCATATGTGTATCATGAGTGATAGCTGTATACAAGCAGATATTATATGCATGTATAATTTCACCACTTATAGACATAGGGTACATATACTGCAAAATTGGTATTCATAAGTACCTGGATGATCATCACACATGATGGAGGGGGGAGATCCTAATATCAAGCTGGCTCTCTAAACCTCACTGATATGCTGTCTCAGGCCTCTGATGATGTAGGATGTTGCTTATGAAAACTCACTCCACCATTAGTCAATTCATCTCTATGACACCCCAGCACTCCTTAACTATAATAACGCTGCCTTTCACATACTCCAAGCAACATGTGGAGCCTCAGCTTACCAATGTTATAGAATTACATCACATGTGCAGAGACATAGATAATAGGTGTCTGGGTACATACACACGGTCACACACAATTTGTGACCCACTAAGGTGAATGTCACCTAACCACCCTGGCTGATAGGTTGCATTCTGCCTACTTGGGTAGTCTACTCAGGGCTCAATAACCTCCTATTTTCCCAGCCTCCCTGGGATTGCCAAACCACAGGAGCTATCAAACATGTGATAGGGAGCAGTACACAGCTGGTTGACTGTTATCTGCTTGGTAGATCACAAGTTGGGCATGCTTGACCTAAAGATAGAATGGCCTTTTGTTTAGCCAGTGGGATATAACAGTTAGAGTATCTGACTAGAATCTGGGAGAGCCAGGTTTGAATCCCCACAGGTATGGAAGCCTTCCAGGTGACCTTGGACCACTCACACACTGACAGCCTACCTCACATTGTTGTTGTGATAATAATATGGATGAGAGAGGAACAATGTAGGCCACTTTGGGTCCCCATTAAGGAAAAAGGCATGTCATAAATGACGTAAATAAATAATAAATAAATATGAGGGTCTCTCTTCCTTGTCCTTTTTTTTTCTGCTTATGATTTTAGAATGACTGTCCTGGAGCAGGCAGGGTGCAAGCCAGCCAAGGTATAGACCCAATCTGGTGCATTATGGTCAGAGTCCTAGGCCATACACATAGTGACTGAAGCAGGTTCAGGGCAAATCCGAGAGTCAAGGTCCAGATACAGCCCAAGAGTCAGAATCATGGTCTAGAGGCAGAGTCAGTGGTGGCAAGGTCAGGAGTAATTAGACACATTGCTTCCGCAGCTCGTCTCTCCCTCTCTCTGCCCTTTATAGGAGAGATGCCTGTCTCACAGCTCGGTTGCATTATGCAGGTATGTGCACTCTCCTCCTTGCTGTCTAGAGCCAGGTGACTTGGGGATGTTAATTGAGCACTTCGTCTTCTTTCCTGCATCTCATGACAGGGCTGCCCAACATCAGATAGAGCTGGGTGTCATCAGCATACTGATGGCACCCCAGCCCATACCTCCGAGCAATCTGGGCAAGGGGGCGCATATAGATGTTAAATAACATTGGGGACAGCACAGCCCCTTGGGTCACACTGCACTCAAGCGAGTGTATCCTGGACTGCTGTTCCCCTAATTCCACCCTTTGTCCCCGACCTTGGAGAAAAATCTCTATGGCACCCCAACACTCCTTAACTATAATAACTCTGCCTTTTGCATGTTATAGAATTACATTCACATGTGCAAACACATAGATAATAGGTGTCTGGGTATATACACACAGTCACACACAATTTGTGACCCACTAAGGTGAATGTCACTTATCCACCCTGGCTGATAGGCTGCATTCTGCCTACTTGGGTAGTCTACTCAGGGCTCAATAACCTCCTATTTTCCCAACCTCCCTGGGATTGCCAAACCACAGGAGCTATCAAACATGTGATATTTTATTTATTATCAAATGTATACCCCGCCCTCCCCGCGAGCGGGCTCAGGGCGACTTCCATAAAGGCATAAATACATTAAAATTACACAATATTTAACCATACAATAAAAACATTATAAATACAAAGTGCTGGCGGCTGTTAAATTAACCTAGTTGGTATATTGCTAAAGTAAATTTCCACTGCCCAGATGTTCCATGATGTTTCTGCTCATAATCAGTTAGATGTTAAAACCACAGACCAAACTCTGCAGTAACGGCCTGCAATAGGGGCCTGCAGTAGCGGTGGCCCCTAATTAAATGCCTGGCGGAAGAGCTCCGTCTTACAGGCCCTGCGGAACTGCAAAATGTCCCACAGGGCCCGGATCCGCGACAAGGGCAGCCCCATGTAGAGAGTGTTACAGTAGTCTAGTCTCGAGGTAACCATCGCATGGATCACTGTTGCCAGGTCAGTGCGGTCAAGGAAGGGAACCAACTGCCTAATCAGCCTAAGATGGTAAAAGGCCGACTTGGCAGTGGCTGCTACCTGGGCCTCCATGGTAAGGGAGGGA
>NW_015170887.1:2773114-2798107 GCF_001447785.1 Gekko japonicus
GGCTTTGACTGCCATCTCATAGGCTTTCATAAACATCCTATAAGAGGCTCTTGTTCCTTCGTCTTGAGCTCGGTGCCACCGTCTCTCTAGCCGTCTGACCTCCCGCTTCATAAGCCGCAACTCCTGGGTATACCAGGGAGCCAGCCTAGTGCGGGGGCATAGAGGGCGCCGTGGAGTGATCTCATCAATAGCTGAGGAGAGCCAGCTATGCCAGTCCTCCACAAGCTCATCTAACGAGCCGCCAGGGGGTATCAGTTCCTGGAGAGTCATCTGCAGCCGCACTGGGTCCATCTGGCTCAGCAGGCGAGCCAAAATACGCTCGTCGCCTAAACAGGGTTGGGGTGAGACATTCAGGCGGGCCCTCAGGGCATGGTGTTCCAACCATGCAACTGCCGAAGCAGTAACCTGGTCCACTGTCACTGATAGGGAGCAGTACACAGCTGGTTGACTGTTAGCTGCTTGGTAGATCACAAGTTGGGCATGCTTGACCTAAAGATAGAATGGCCTTTTGTTTAGCCAGTGGGATATAACAGTTAGAGTATCTGACTAGAATCTGGGAGAGCCAGGTTTGAATCCCCACAGGTATGGAAGCCTTCCAGGTGACCTTGGACCACTCACACACTGACAGCCTACCTCACATTGTTGTTGTGATAATAATATGGATGAGAGAGGAACAATGTAGGCCACTTTGAGTCCCCATTAGGGAAAAAGGCATGTCATAAATGACGTAAATAAATAATAAATAAATACGAGGGTCTCTCTTCCTTGTCCTTTTTCTTTCTGCTGATGATTTTAGAATGACTGTCCTGGAGCAGACAGGGTGCAAAGCAGTGTTGCGCAGTCAAGGTGCGAGCCAGCCAAGGTATAGACCCAATCTGGTGCATTATGGTCAGAGTCCTAGCCCATACACATAGTCAGTGACTGAAGCAGGTTCAGGGCAAATCCGAGAGTCAAGGTCCAGATACAGCCCAAGAGTCAGAATCATGGTCTAGAGGCAGAGTCAATGGTGGCAAGGTCAGGAGTAATTAGACACATTGCTTCCGCAGCTTGTGTCTCCCTCTCTCTGCCCTTTATAGGAGAGATGCCTGTCTCACAGCTCGGTTGCATTATGCAGGTATGTGCGCTCTCCTCCTTGCTGTCTAGAGCCAGGTGACTTGGGGATGTTAATTGAGCACTTCGTCTTCTTTCCTGCATCTCATGACAGGCCCTCCTTTGTCTATGTTCTAGCAGCTCAGGAGATGAGGGAGGCAAGGTGGGTGGTGGGGCGCTCTCTGGTTCTAGGCTATGGGCGTCAGTAGCTGGGGAGCTACTGTCAGCCTGTCAGTTGCTACTTGGCAGGGTTGTGGTAGCTTTCTTTCCTCAACTACCTGTGATCTGGGACCCCCTTTGCCTGCCTGTTCTTCCTCAGAGGCCTCTGCCTCTTCAGAGCTGGTTGATCCACAACAAGGGTCCTTTCCGCATTTGGATCTCATCCCTGGTTTTATCAAAGTTCAGCTCGTGACACAATACCTTGCATTTATCCTTGGGACAAGTGTGGGGTGAAACCGGGGTGACCTTAATGTAATGTGGAAACAAAAAGTACCCCGAGATAATTACAGGTGTGAACTCAAGTGCAGTGTAGAATGTAAGTTCAGGGCAGGGTTGAACCACAATTTAAGATCTAGTATGGAAAGGACCAATGACATCCACATCAGATGTGAACTCATGTCCTGTTTTAGTTTTGTGTATTTCATGAAAGCCTCATTTCTTTCCTAAGTTCTACCAATTTGGTTTGAGAAGGTGGCATGACTGGGCATATGCTCCTAATGAAGGAGAAAAGGAGATTGAGGGAAGATGGCTGCCAGCTTGAAACATCTAGGCTGAGTGTTTTTTCTCTCCTACTGAAGGTACTTATAGTCTGGGCATGGCCAGGGGCACAAGGCTTTGGGCATGAGATGGACTAACATAGTGGAATCAACTGAGGATGACTTGTTCATTTTTTTGTCTTTTAACTGCTTTTTATGCTGTGCTATATGTATTCTTCTTGTAAGCTGGTTTGGGTCCCCACTAAGGTAAAAAGTGGCATAAAAATAGGCTCAATAAGTAAACAACAGCATACCACTCCAACCACACTGTCGTTATTGCTTCCTACAAAGCACCCCCCTAAAGGCAGAGGCAGTCTGAGAGACAGAATTATAAGTCTGCATACCCTTCCTTTTCCAGGTTAAGAGGTAACTGTGACAAGGCCCTAAAATCCTGGAGGACTCCAAGATCCTAGAATTGGCACTGCTGCTCAGTCAGGGTTGATAGAAACATCTGGTTAGGGCATACTTTTACTTGGAATTAAGGAGCAAAGAGTGAGGTTCTGTTAGAGGCCCCTGTGTTAGCATTTGAAAGGCAAGACTGGCTGTGTTTCTTTCCTCATACTTTCTCTCTACTGTTAAAATTGAAGGTCAGTAAAATACAAGTATGGTCATGCTTTTATAGCTTTCTAAGTCCCCCTGCCTGGTGTACTTCACAAACATGCTTCTACACCCAAGACAGCGATAGTAATGCTTTGCTGGCATTTGTATTGTCTTAAATCTGAAGATTATGAGTGAGCTGTCACCCATACACTGCTGACACTCAACTTTATATCTCCTTTTCATTATGGTCCAGGAAAACTGTGGATGACTTTAATCGGCATTTGGGGGCTGTGAAGGTCTGGATGAGGATAAACAATTGATCGTTAATGTAGGCAAAACTGAGATGCTGCGGGTTGGAAGCAAAGCTGGTTCACGAATAAGTGTTTATGTATGCTGGATGAGATTGTATTTGCCTAATGGAGCAGGTTCACATCCTGGGTGTGTTCCTGGACACTTCATTGATCTTACATGCCTTGATGCAAGCAGCTAGAAAGAATTATTCCGACATAGATTGGTCTCCCAGCTGTTAGATTACTTGGACAAAGTGCACCTCTTGGCCAGAGTTACACATGCTTTGATAACATCCAGGTTTGACTACTGAACCATTATCTATGCAGGGCTGCCTTTCAAGATGTTTTGGAAACTTCAATTGGAAACAGAGGGTGACTGCTCCAGGATAAAACTAATACATTCATTTGTATTGTTTTAGAGTATTTATACCCTATCTTTCAAAATAAATATTCAAGGTGAGTTACAAAGAAAAATTTAATAATTGCACAAAAATCAATTTAAAATAGGATCGACACTCTATTAACAGCTTCTAAAAACATTCTTAAAAACATCAGGGATGAATTTTACTTTAAAAGACTTTCTAAAACAAACTGTTCAATGGATGCCAAAAGGCCTTCAGTGAGGAAGCCACTCACAGTGCAGGGAAAAGTCAGTTCCATAGAGTAGGGACAACAGCCAAGAAGACTCAATGACTGAATTTCTCTTTAGGGGAGAGTCAATGGCTCAGTGGTAGAGCAGCTGCTTGGTTGCAGAAGGTCATAGTTCAATCCCAAGTACTTCCAGTTTTAAAAGGATAAGGTGCTATGAAAGGCCTCTATGTGAGACCATGGAGAGCTGCTGCCAAACAGACTATACTGACCTTGATGGACCAGTGGTCTGATAAATTATATATTTGTATTCAGCTGGAAGTTTCCCCCAGTAAAGCTCCCTCATTTGACCCCAGAACAAGAATGGAAACATACAGGTAAAGGCAGTCCACTAGATGCCACAGACCCTAGCTGTTCCAGGCTACAAAGAAGAAGAAGAGTTGGTTTTTTTACCCCACTGTTCTCTATCCTAAAGAATCTCAAAGCAGCTTAAAATTGCCTTCCCTTCCTCTCCCCACAATAGGCTCCTTGTGAGGTAGGTAGGGCGGAGAGGGTTCTGAGAGAACTGTGACTGGCCCAAGGCCACCCAGCAGGTGTCATGTGAAGGAGGAGTGGGGAATCAAACCTGGTTCTCCAGATTAGAGTTCACTCCTCTTAACCACCACACCATGCCAGGTCTCACAGAGAACTTTGTGTTGGGAATGGAAACAAACTGGCAATCAATTTATTGGCCTAGAATATACATGATATGCTCACAGCAGCCAGCCTCTGTTAGATGTGGGAACTCAGACTCTGCACTGCAATAATAGAGCTTGAAGTGAATTATTGGATAGTCACCACTGTTTAGAATTAGAATTTTAAAAAATCCAAATGAAGCAATTAGTTGTTTTCCAAAGGCAAAATACGGAGCATATATAAGTTCCCAGGGAGACTGGTGAGTCTGTTTACATTCATCCTTGCTGCTTTACCATGTCTTAGCCAGCGTTAAAGACACACATGGGGTGCGGTCAGATGGCGTGATGGGAGCGGTTTAAATTGCTCCGGCTCTGATGCGGGTTTTTTTTTAACCTGGAGAATCGCGATCACACTCACCTCCTTGCTCCGGATCGCTGTGCAGCCACATCGCTCCCCACCGTCCACAGGCAGGAGTGTGCGTCAGTGTTGTTTTTTCCTCTCTCTCAGTTTAGGCATGCGCACAGGCAGCCATCTGTAGAACTAAAATTTACGTGTGTGCGCAGAACAGCAATTTCCATTTCAACCCGACTGCTGTAATACTTCGCTTTAAACTTTAAAGGAACACTTCCCTTTAAACTTTAAAGGAACACTTCCCTTTAAACGTTTACCCCGAAAATGGCCTTCGTAAGATCCTGAACTTATCTAAATGCTAAAACTAGGCACCATTTAAACATTGTTTTTAATAATGCGGTGGCGGAGCTTCGCCTATGCGCACACCACCAACGCTTTTAAAAAATGGAGGGCGAAAAGCGGAAGCCTCCGGCAGCTTTCGAGCAGGGAGGGGGTTTAAACTGGAAGTGGCTCAACACCGGAGGAGTGATCACACAGGGGAAAAATGCGGCTGGAAACGGAGAATCAGGAAAACACCGCTTGGGGACCTGGTAACAAAATACTCTGGTTTAAAGGGGATTTGAGCTGGAAAGCGACAGCTGGGGACGGGAGGCAGATGTTGACTGTGTGATTGCACGTATTAAATCTGTTTCTGAACTGGCACGACACCAGATCAAATGGCGCGTCTGAACACCCCCACGTAATGAAGTCTCAGATGGTCCCAGATCAGTTGTGCCTTGGTTTTCTCTGAACTAAGTCAGGAAGAGTGAGCAAGCTGGGCAGGTAACCTGGATCTGAGCTGAAGATCTCTACTGAAGGCATAACTTGTTTTAGTGAAGAAAATGCAACAACATACTGCCAAGCTATTTGCAATATCTCTGTGATGCAGCCCCAACAGCATATTATGTGGAGTAATTGTTGTTTAGTAAAAGGAAGAACACTGATAAATGTCTGGACATTAAGGTCAGAGTATGGAGAATGAAACAAGAAACTGCTGTGAAGAGGAAAATAGAGGTGAAGGGGGGGAATTTGAAATTCAGCACCATGGACAGAGGCACTTGCATTTTGGTTTAATGGAGTCGCTGCACAAAGCTTAATTTTCAGAGTTTCACGCTGAAGCACCATAATGCAACAGTTATTTTAAGCCTCCCTGAGCTTGTCTAAACTCTTTGTGTGCCAAGTGCTTGCCACACACCCACCTGTTTGCAGTGATTTGGGCGGGGGGAAGAGAAATGGAAAGAATTCTTTGCATGAGTACTCAACAAAAATGATGGGTTTAATAACCTACACTTAGACAGCACTTTTCATCCAGAGGTCTCATTCTTTATAAATATTCATGCACTTCATATATATTTACATCGAACTTCCCCTCCCTTTCCTCCATCCCAAACAAGTGCACGTATCCCTATGTCCCTTTTACAGAAGGGAATTGAGACTCATTGATTAAAGGAAACCGAGATTTGAAGAGATTAACAGTGCATTCCTAAACAGAGTTGTACCTTTCAAACCCCTGTGATTTCAGGTATCACAGAAAAGTACAGTTATAAATATGGGAACAAATAAATTGTGTTATAAGAAAAATGAGAGACTACTTTTTACTAGTAGCACATTCTCTGGGATGGAGGATGATAATAGTATGGCTTTTTTGTTGTTGTTGTTCAGTCGCACAGTCGAGTCTGACTCTTCGCGACCCCATGGACCAGATCACGCCAGGCCTTCCTGTCTTCCGCCGTCCTCTGAAGTTTTCTCAATTTCATGTTCATTGCATCTATGACACCGTCTAACCATCTCATCCTTTGCCGTCCCCGTCTTCTTTGACCTTCAATCTTTCCCAGCATCATGGTCTTCTCCAGTGAGTGCTCCCTTCTCATTTGGTGGCCAAAGTATTTGAGCTTCAGTTTCATTATCTGGCCTTCCAAGGACAATCAAGGTTGATTTCTTTTAGGATTGACTGATTTGATCTTCTTGCAGTCCAAGGGACACTCAAGAGTCTTTGGGATGCCTTTAAAAATTATTTCTGCAAGCAACAAACAATGGGTTTTATCTGGAACCATTTGGAAGAGAGTTTGAGAACAGCAGTGGCTAGGTCAGTAAGATTGCTGGGAGAGGGAACTGTGTCATTACCACCACCATATTCCATTGTTTAACAGGAAGCCAACAAATGTATTTGGCACAGATCTTAGCAGGCCAGAGCCCACTTCATCAGATGCATGAAGTGGTTCCTTAAGATGGTAGGTATACATATAGACATGGGGTGTGGAGTTAAGCATTATTGTTTTTGTAGAAAAGAGTAGGAGTCCAGTAGCAACTTAAAGACTAACAAAATTTGTGGCAGTGTATGAGCTTTTGTGAATCATAGAAGTGACTCATGAAAGCTCATACTGTGCCATAAACTATGTTAGTCTTTAAGGAGCTACTGGACTCTTGCTCTTTTCTACTGCTACAGGTAGACTAAGATGGCTACCCATTTTGAGCCATTATTGTTTTATATACCCTTCTGCCACTTAAGATCTGCCTTACCAGCTGTACTCTCTATGCCCTTACCTTCAGGGGTATGGCAGGCAGCAACCAGAGAAAGGGCTGTGGAATACCCTTCCCCTCAAGGCTTACCTGGCACCTATGTTACTTATCAGTGCCAGTTTCTATTCACTCAGGCTTTTAATTAAAGGGTTGATTATTCAAAATCATTTTGTAATGTGCTTTTAGCCTGAAAAAAGGAACTGTCTTTAAAAATCGGTTTCAAATGTAGCAGCAAGAATTCTACCCAGTATAGACTACAGAGACTATATCTTGCCAATATTGAAGGAGCAGCACTGGTTACCAGATTATTTCTAGGCCTGGTTTAAGAAGAATTCTAGCCAATATAGACTACAGAGACTATATTTTGCCAATATTGAAGGAGCAGTTACCAGATTATTTCTAGGCCTGGTTTAAATTTCTAGTTCTCACCTTTAAAACACTGTAAGGTCTGGGATTGGGACCCAGATATGTAAAGAACGACTTGCCTGGCATTTAGGATCTTTATCGGTGGCTCTGTTCAATGTATCACCCACCTGCAAAAGTGAGTTGAGTGGCTACTGAGGACAGGGCCCCTCTGTTGGGTACCATATTTCTGGAGTACCCTTTGAATAAATGTCCACCTAGCACCAAACTGTGAATCTTATGGAGCCACCTTAATCCTTTCTTTCCATCCAGGCATCTGTTCATTGTTGATGTTTAGTGATAGGTTAATGTTGGTTGCCCTCTCTATGTTGCTGTGATCTTAGTATCTATTATGGTACTGCCAACAACTGTTTTATTTTTGACGTCGTTGATTTCTAACTTAAATTTCTCCTTCGATTTTTATGCTTCTGCTTTTTTGTAGTGATTTTCCCCTAGCTTTCTATTATTTTTATCTTGGAACCTGGTTTGAGCATGCAGTGCATAAATGTGTTCAGTAAATACATAATAAAACAAGTAACAGTATTAATTGTATTTTGCCTTTCTCCACTAATTGCCAGGCATCTTTCCTGGTTTTCCAGTGCTCTTTGAGTAAGTGGAAATGAAGCAGTTTGACACTGATGGATTCAGTCTGGTGAGATGTGCTTCTTGATGGACTGATTAGTTTTTCAGTACAGCCGATGACTTTCACTTCTCTCTTTAAAGATACATTACAGTCTTTTGTAGAGGTTTCATTCTGAGCAAAGGGATGATTTTGAGTATTTCACATAGTAGGGAAGATCTGTTTATTTTGCATGGAAAGCATTTGGAATGGTGAAGAGTATTCAGCAGTGTCATAGAAGTAGACACTAGGATTACGAAGATATCACAAAGATCTTGATGGTCACTGAAGACTAAAGATATTTCCAGCTCTGTCCCAGATTGACCTAGTTATGGGCTTCATATCTGAATGCACTCTACTGGAGCAACACACAAATATTTTGAGCATCACAGTTAAAGAAAACTTGTGATCCAGATCAGGAGGAAGTTACCAGGATAGCACGGTACATAACCTACAAGGAAGAAGGGGGTCTGCATAGCACAGGGAAAATATTAAGGGGGGAAGTGTCAGGCATTTCAAATGTTTAAAATAATTTCAGAAAGAAGAGGAACCCATTGAAGACAGCACAAGAAAAAAATGGATTAAAACCTCAGGATGTTGGCTGACTGGTGGATAGGTAGATAGATGTGTGGCAAAAATCAGAGGAAATTACTTAACTCTAAGAATAGTTCAGAATTCAAGTAAGACCAGTTCAGCACTGATGCCTTCTAAAGAGGCAACTATAGAAACAAACTGAGACTCAGTTTGGAATATGACAGTAGCGGACTGTGACCTCTCATTGGATGGGTTTTACAGATCCTGCTATATATTTGCTGTTCTGTGTAGCTGCATGTGAGGAAGAAATGGATGGGAGAATGGTGCAATTCAGCAAAACATATTGCTAGTTTGCTGGCTAATTAAAGATCACTGTTGGAAGACTTTAAATAATGTTCTAAAGTCCCTCTCACTATCGGTCTATCCGGATCTTGAATCAGGATGTGATGGTGACGCAAAAGAGGACAGTCCGTAAACAGATTCAAGCCTGTACTCAGCAGTGAGCCACTGAGCAGAGTCAGGGCTTTTCCTCATGCTCAACTTATTCATAATTTTCTTGGCAGTCCATTCACACAGACTGGAATTGGTTTGGCCATAGTTCTTCACCATGTCTGCCCTCCCTCTGCATTTACACAGTTGTGGAGTCAGTTTATCTTCCTCCTCATGTGCCTTAAAAACCATGATTCTTCAAAGGAGGGTGCTGTCATCATTGGTGGCATCACAGCACCACTCCTTTTTGCATCTGGGGCCGTGGTGGCTCAGAGGTTAAGACACTGAGCTGCAGACTGGAAGGTCTGTAGCTTGGCAGTTCAAGATGCTAGCGCCGCATGACGGAGTGAGCTCCCGTCTCTTGCCCCAGCTCCTGTCAACCTAGCACTTCAAAAGCAAGAAAATGCAAGTAGATAAAGAGGTACCACTTCGTCGTGGGAAGGTAACAGCATTCTGTGTGCCTCAGCATTTAGTCATGCCGGCCACATGACCACGGAAACATCTTTAGACAGCACTGGCTGTTTGGCTTGGAAACGGAGATGAGCACCACCCCCTAGAGTCAGATTTAACTAGCTTTCAAGCAAGGGAAACCTTTTACTATATTGATAAAATGGATGCATCTTTTGAAAGGGCACTAAAGTTTAGATATACTATTGTAATGATAGGTTTAGCAAGTTCTCTGAATTTCTAGCTTTTATTTTAAGAAGGAAGTCTCTACCCTCTCCCTTGTGGAGATATAAGAAAAAAGGGACATCTCCGAAAGGGAAGGAGATAGAGACTTACTGTTTAAAAAAATGAAACTGGGAGTTCAGAGAACATGCTAAATCTATCACTACAAGTGTGTATCAATATATCAATAGTTTAGTACCTTAAAAAACAAACAAAAATGAAACCACTTTTCTTCAGGGTGGGTGGGGGAGGAGAGGGAGTGGTTTGATGATGACAACAGTCCAATAATTGAAAAGTTGGTTGGAGTTGGGATGGAACAGGTGGAACAAAGAAAACTGGAAGAAACATTACAGACAAGGAAAAGGGCTACTCAAAATCAGCTTCCAGAAACAGATCGGGATAAAAGTAGTCTCAAAAGAAATGGGAGAAAAAATACATTAAAAAATAAACAGAAACAAAACAAAAACAAATTAAAAACTGAGGGGGGGGGTAAGTGCAGAAATCAGGGGATAAATTGAAGGAGTTCAGGGCTAGAACCAAGTTTTTAAAACATGCAGAAAAGCCTTAGAACTCACTGGGTTGGATCTACCACAGAAAGAATTTCTGCCCATGGAGCATGGCTTTCTCACATCCTCCCCACCTTGTTGCAGCTCAAATTGCTTTGAAATGCTATTCCTGCAGGTAGGGGCAGCATTTCATGGGACATTTTGTCCTGCAGTGGGATGTGTGAAGTGAGAAAGTCATGCTCCATCAGTGGGAATCCTTTTGTCTGCAGAAAATCTCTGGTGAATCCGATGCATTACCTTGACACCTAATACCTGGGAAATGAGAATAATAGTGACCTTTTTTTCTTGTGCAGATTGATAGATGATTAGCAGAGGACACAATCCAGTGGGAAGTTCTTTTGTCTCCCCATTACTGTGCTCTTGTGAGTCCTCAGACATTACTATGGGACTTGTACAGAAGAATTCCTGGTGGATTGCATCAAGAGGGTTTTCTTTCTTTCTTTTTTGGCACATTAAAAAAAGTGTCACATAGGACCAGGGATAATGTGAAAGCCACATGAATGGATCCGCAGGGTAAAGATGCAAAACAATGAAAGGCTTGATGGATTCATGCTGTGAAGTGAACCCTTTAATATTCTCTGTTCTTCTCAAAAGCTGCCCTTCCATGTGGACTTTGTCCCTGCTGCCTCTCCTTAGGCTGGCTGCCCAGCTTTTATCCCTTAATGTTCATGGCAATATCTCAGCATCTTTAGAAATGGCAGTGAAGCTGTAAATCCTGCCATCCTATATGAGCTGTACTTTTGCAGTGTCAAGCTAGCATGTGGAGGAGAAAAGCAGACGTGTTATGTGGCGCTTTCGCTTGTTTACTGTGTGGTTTATCTCCTGTTCAGTCTTTCCTCTTTTTAGTTAAATATTTAGTTTATTTTTATGACAGATGATTTTCTGGTTTCGTTTCCAGAAACAGAAAGTGCCAGCAATGCCAGCATCACCAGGGCATCTGTTCCTTGCTTTTAATTAGTCCGCTTCTCTCACTTGCCTTCTAAATGCAGATGACTACTTTTGCAATCATCATTTTATTTGTAAGCCATGCTATTTTTCTTGAGTCTCTCTGTCCTGCATTTTGGGGCACCTTCGCTTAGACATGCCCTCTCTGCAAAGGAAGCCATGCAAAGCAGCCTTGCACCAAAATGGTTGATCTTGCTCAGTTCTGGCTACTTTACTTGAAAGTAGCTTTTTGGAACCTCAGATGTACTGAGACATGTTATCAAGATCTTTAAGTGGAGAGGCCAGGGATTCAACTCAGGTTCCCCTGCATTCAAAACAGATGGTCTGCAGTTGATCCACAGTTAGTTTTCACAGCAGGCTATAAAGCAAGGCTGTTTCCCCCCCCTGAATGGTTTGTTATTAGTGGTCAACAGGTCAATGTCAGGTTTCCCATTTGATGGTCAGGGCCTTCACTCTAATTTTACAGCTATCATCATGAAGACCACAACCTTGTTAACAGCATCAAGCAGCAATGCTTTTTGAGCTCTACAATGTCAGTCTTTTCAAATGGTTCATAGAAAGTCGAGTCTAGGTCCATACTGAATGTTGCTTCACAGCACAAATCCATTCGTCTAGGTCCATGTTGAAAGCACCTTTTCTGAAGAGTGCTGAATGTTGCTTCACAGCACAAATCCATTCAAAAGTTGTTTGTTCTTCTGCCATTTTGCTTTGAGGATCCATTTTTTGTGAGAGACGTGGTCAAGAAGACAGAAGAGTTTTAGTATTGCATATGAGCACACAGTAGGATCGTAGTTTTTGTCATGGATTACTTACAGTGACCCTGTAGGGTTTCTCAAAGTCGGAGATTGTCAGAGATGGTTTGCCATTGCCTGTCTCTGCGTAGTGGCCGTGGCATTCCTTCCAAACAGCAACCAGGGCTGACCCTGCTTAGCTTCCAGGATCTGATGAGACTGGGCTAGCCTGGGCTGTCCAGAGCAAGGCTGTTAATGATAGAACATTTTGGAGGTCATTGATTCATAGGGTCATCGTAGGTCAGAAGCGACTTGATAGTACATAACACACACAAGGCACACACACACACACACACAAGAGCACAGCAATTACTGGAAGTCAGCATCTACCATATGAGAAGCAAGCTCTGTTTGTTTTATAGTGGCTGATCATGTAATGGCCAGAGTGCAATGGACTTCCAGGCATGCGCGCAAATCCTTTTAAAAGACCAAATTTCAACATCCTATCAAGGGATGACTGCAAAACAGGCCTAGTAATATGGGAAATTATTTTGTGACTCAGCCTTCAGGCCACTCGAGAAGTATCCAGAAGTATCATGTGCCAAATCATCAGCAATAGTATGGCCCTATCAAGATGCTGCCTTGGTTTGTAACCAACAGGGGGAGCAAGCAAAAAATGGGAGGCAAGACAATAATGAAACAGGTGTCACTGGGAGCAGGGACAGAGGAGAAGAAGTATGTGGAGCTCAGTAGCATATCTATTGTGAGTCATCATTGCCATCCTGCTTTTCCATATTACATTCTGGACCATGGCACAGCACTCCCAGAATGTTCCTCCTGTCGCTGCAGAATATAGCCTTAAAAACATGCAAACAAAATATATTTAATTTTAGGTAAAGGTAATGGTGACCCTTGCTCGAAAGCCAGTCGAATCTGACTCTAGGGATGCGGTGCTCATCTCTGTTTCCAAACCGAAGAGCCAGCGCTGTCCAAAGATGTTTCCATGGTCATGTGGCTGGCATGACTAGATGCTGAGGTGCACGGAACGCTGTTACCTTCCCACCAAAGTGGTACCTATTGATCTACTTGCAATTTCTTGCTTTCGAACTGCTAAGTTGGCAGGAGCTGGGACCAGAGACAGGAGCTCACTCCGTCACGAGGCACTAGGGTCTTGAACTGCTGAACTACCGACCATCCTGTCTGCAGTTCAGTGTCTTAACCACTTGAGCCACTGCAGCCTCCATGTTCTATTTTAGGTTGAGCCAAATTTCCCCTTGACTTTGCAGTTGCAAAATCCCTCCCTTTGGGTGACACCGGGCAAGGGTGGCTGCATACAGGGTCACAGTTCACCCACATGACAGGAGAAGAGACCCTGTCCTCCATTCCTTAGGGACCCAGGAGACACTACTCTTGTTCTGGGGCTATGGGTAATCAGTGAAGCTGTCTCAGTGCAGTGCAGTAAGAGAAGGAACATATCCCCATTTTATGGAGGCAATTACAACACTTCTCCCTTCCTACACTGTGCTACAGATGCTCCGTTTCCAGCTTTCCCATTGGAAGGGAAGGAGCGTTTGTTAGTTCCTTAGGAAACTGGATCATGTTGCCTCTCTTCACAATGCAGCGCACCCAGTCTGATTAGCTAGTATTGGCATGATATCATCTCTGTCACTATTTGATCCCGATTGGCTAGTATCACACAGTAAAAGAAAAGATAAAGCAGCACCAAAGGAGGTGTAGGGAGGGCAACCACTGTAGCTGCAAATAGCTACAGAAAGAGACAAATGATACATTTGGGGTTTTATAGAAGGGCGTTTCATACGTTTACCCTCCCCCCTCTTCTTTTTACCCTAAAACATTAGCGGGTGGTACTCTTATTACTTCAAAGTATTTTAGGAACAAAATTCTACTTTGGGTTGCCAAGCAAAGCATCCTCCACTGAGTAAGGTGAGAGTTGCTCAGCACTTTGTGGGAAAAGGCAGAAAATATGCTGCAAGCTGGCAGTCTGCACGTCGTACCCCTTCCTACTCTACCTACATACCAGATTAACTGAGGGATAGCAAAGATGATTCCATATGAAGAGAAAGCACAAACCTTCTGGTACTAACAGCTGCAGAGTTGAGTCACTGGATTCATACAGGCATACACACCCTAAGTTTTAACACAGCCCCACGTTTGCATAAGTTTCTGAAGACTTTATGCATTGACCAGAATGTCAAAATGCTGGACAACAGTAAACTCTGACATTTTGCTCTCTGTAGACAAATAATCCAGTTAGGACACATTCATATGGAGGATTCTCAGATGAATGAATGGGTTGGATCCAGGTTAAACTACAATTTCCTCTGATTTCCCCTTCCTTCTGCAGATCCCCCATGACTTTCCTCAGGGCCCCCTAGGCATTTCTTAGAGATAAATATGCCACAGTGTAGGTAGGAAAGTTCCATTTAGCCACTGGAAAATTAACCATGATTCAACCCATCGAGTGTATTTTTATAGGTCAACTAGATTCTGTTTCTGTTCTTTTACTAACCCATATGGCAACCCAGGGGAGTAGCAGACCTGCAGGTAGTTATCCTGCTCAACCACAGAGTCCCTCAATAACAACACTCAGTAGGCAGAAGTCCAGACATCATGAGGTTTCAAGCAACTAGCAGACTCATTCCCAAGGTTGCAGACAAGCTGACCACATACTTGCTCCCGCCTCACTGCAGGCTTATATAGAGAGTTTCCCTGCAGGTGATGCTAGATCCAGCATTATCCTCATCTGGCAAGCTGAGTCAGCTTCTGGGCCAGATCCTGCAGCAACTTACTGGTTTCTTCTGGTGCTTTCTTAGCAGAAAGGATGCTTTGGACTGCCAGGCATGCACTCCTACGCCTTGTCCGGGCCTCAGGCACGGCTCTTCACTTACTTTGCCCCTGGGGGAGACTGTGGCAGGTTTGGGTCCATTTGGGGGCCTCCTGTCTTGAGGGTTCTGCTGGCTCAAGGGGCAATACTGGTGCTGACGGTTTTTCTTGGGGAGGCACTGCAGAATCCAACTTACAAGGGAACATCTGGCAGGGTGAGGCTCCAGAGTAGCTCCTTCTCATCCGATGAGAACTCTTCCTTCCATGTTAACCTAGGGTGGTCCATGACCCCAGTAAAGCCAACATGAGTGGTAGAGCCCACAGTACACTTCTGTAAGTAATAACCGTCATGGCTAGGGACCAATCACAGCTCTTTTTTGGCTGCTAAAGACATGGGGGAACTTTGTTATCTCTTAAAGTTTCATACACTGAACATCCTTGTGGAAAAGCTGTCCCTTTTAAAAGTCGTCCTACAGGAAGTAGAGTTGGAATTCAGCCTATCTTTAATGTGTAGTAGGGCTGCCAAGCCGCGGCAGGGGATCCGCACGTCTTCACAGGATCCCTGCCGTGTCCCCCGCAGCAGGGATCCTGTGAAGATGTGCAGATCCCCCGCCACAGCTTGGCAGCCCTAATGTGTAGCAATGAGAAGCAGGCTCTAGCTGCTGGAAAAAGAAGGGGTTCATTTTTATCAAGAAGAGTTTGCTAACTGTCAGAACTGAGTTTCTTGCATCTGATTGTTGGAGAACAGTGTATGCACCAATCAAATCCACAGATAAGTGGTCAAATACTAGACCTAGAAGTGAATATTCTCAAGTTTCAATGTTTGCTTTTAAAATACCATATTTGATGCAACTCAGCAAATCCCTCAAATACTTCACCAAAATTTGTGTTTGGCACCCAGCTGTTGGTTTCTTCTTTATGCCATTTTCCTGTTTCTTCTTTGCCCTCACTGGTCTTGTCCTCACTTGTTCACACTGCTGTTAGGCAATCCATGTGATTTTTATTGATGACATGACAATGCTGTGTCTGACCTCATAAGCTTAAACTGCTATAAACAACATGATTCAACCACAAATGAAGTCAAGGATGATGAGTGTGGAGAAGAGAAGCAGCAGTTCCCGGAGACTAAACACCACCGAAACAGCACTAATTTGGGGGGAAGTATTTATTTCAGTAAATTATATTAAATGGCAATGTGGGCAAGAAACACCAAGCTTTGTGTGGATAAGGAATGGGAAATGGTTCTAGATACTGCATTCTTATCCCATCCTTCCTCTAAAGTGCTCAGAACATTGTTCTGCCCTCCTCTGGTCCCCCCCCCCTCAAAATGATCCTGTGAGCCACTTTGGTCTGCAAAAGAGTGACTAGCCCAACATCAGCTGGATGCATTTCATGGCAAAGCAGGGGGTTAAACACAGATGTTCGTAGCCTGACACTCTAACTGCTACACCACAACTGCTTGCAGAAGTATCAGATACAAATATAGTAATAATAAGCCTGAACTCTCCCTAGAAACTAAAATTACTAAACTGAGGCTATCATACTTTGGTCATATTATGGGAAGACAAGAGTCACTGGAAAAGACAATCATGCTAGGAAAACCTGAAGGCAGCAAGAAAAGAGGAAGACCCAACATGAGATGGATTGACTGAATAAAGGAAGCCACATCCCTCAGTTTGCAAGACCTGATCAAGGCTGTTAATGATAAGTCATTCCCCCCCCCATTTTTAAATTTTCTTATGATAGGTCATTTTGGAGGTCATTAATTCATAGGGTTTGGATCCCTACTCCTCCACAGGCAGCCAGCTGGGTGACCTTAGGCCAGTCTCAGTCCTCTCAGAACTCTGTCAGTCGCACCTACCTCACAAGGTGCCTGTTGTGGGGAAAGGAAGGGAAGGAGATTGTAAGCCGCACTGAGTCTCCAAGTGAAGGGTAGGGTATAAATGCAACTCTTCTTCTTCCTCTTCTTCCATTTGGCAGGCCTTGATTCCCAGACTGACTGCTTTACAGATGTTGTGGTAATTTTGTCCATGAATGCTTTGGAGATGCGATGGAAATGTATCTGTAGCCCTTGGCAATGACAGCCTTCAGCCAGTCAGAATGTTCTTGGAGCTCAGTGTTCTGAGCCCTATAGAGCTTGTACTTATTGGACTGTTCCATCTGAGCAAAAGGAGGGGAACACATGTTCCATATTAATCTTCATTTCAACTAAGTTGTTTTAGCTCATGCTTTATTATGGCACTTTGTAACAATGCATCAGTAACAGCAGCCCCGGGGCAGTGCTTGCATGCAGCAGGCTGAGTGTTTAAACTGCTCTCGAGACAGTCTCTAATCACACACAATGAGACCCTCCCTGGTGTGCCATATGAATTTATAATAGCAATTTATATGATGCCCTGAAGCATGGCTTGTATTTGGTCAGGGAAGCTGGGGTTTGTCTAGGAAGGGGGGGGGCTGCTTTTCATTTGCGTTGTTCTCTCCTTCACTATATTTTATTGCACTTGCCTTTAAAGCACAAAACACAAAACTCTATGATGACACTGATGCTGTAAGTGTCAGCAGTGCTAGTCAAACATGTCTGAAAGGTCTGTTCTCACCACACTGACCTCTTTAAAAAGCCCTTGTCCACTAACATGGTCCACACTGATGGCATTCTCAACCTTTCACCATTTTTTCTCATTTAACAAAATCTCCCCCCCCCAAAGAAAAAAAAACAATGAAAGACCAATAAACCCTTACCATATCTTCAAAGTGAAGGGTTGTGTGTTGGAAAAATTGGCAAAATAGTTAAATATTCAGAGATTGCAATGGATCTTTGCTTTACTGGAGAGGAGGCATTTTCTTCTATGTAAAAATCTTTATTTCTAAAGGGAAGGGTTCACAGGAAATCTACTAAACAACAAAGACACCTAAGGCTACATCTTTACACTTTGACCACATGATCTACAACAATGGAGATTCTTCTTCTTCTTGACCCCTAGAAGGAAATCACCTGAATACATTAATCAATGATTGTGAGTAAACAGTTTCACTGGCTTTGTTTCCATTGGCTCTGTGCCAGGTTTCCTTCCATGTCAGTCTAAACAATAACACACAAGGTAAGCACACATTAACCCTATAATTACTGAATTTTAGACCTTGCAAAACACATATTTCCAACAAAGTGTAGAAATTAATTTCAAACAGTTCCTTTTTTGGCTCAGATCTGTCTTCCAATCTCAGCGATATACAGTTATATTGTTACTATATAGTGGAATTAAAGGAATCTTACCTGCCCCTTAGTGATACTCAGGGCTTTGGACTCTCTCTCCCCCTCACACACACATTTATCCTAAAGGAAGACTAGAATTTTGTTCCAAGTTTGCCATCAAGGAAAAGATGGGCCATCTTATATTTACATAAAAGTTACAAGCATGTTCAGAAACAATCAAATAATGCCCCCTTTCATGTATGACATTTTTAGAGGGGGTTAGTATCATCTTCTTTTCAGGTACATGCAATCCATACCAACCCTTTTTACACTTGGAACCACCTGGTAGTTTTATTTTCAGGTGCTGTCTTTCATGCTGTCACATATATATTGATCAAAAGGCTCACCTGGCACCAAACAAAACACTGCATTATAAAACCATGCAAGGTTTTTGTGTGTATGTTTATGTGCATGTGTGTAGCTATTAAACAAATGCAATTGAGTGCACCAGGAGGAGGTGGAAATAGATTGCAAATCAGGGGTAAAGAGATATAGCCAGTGACTCGGCCAGAATAATTTCTGAACTGGACCTCCTGCTGGAGTGAAAAATGACGTTTACAGGAGAAAGGCTTAGAACTAATCTTCTGAAATGATGGTAAAGTGAATTCTTTCCAGGCTCTGCTGCGATTGCTCTTTCTCTGTCTCTGTTATTCCTTATTATTGTAATGAGCTCTGCTCTCTGAAGTGGGATAAGGTCACCACCCAGATAAGATCAGTTTCAGCTGCCACAGCTGAGATGATCAGATCACAGTTCGGACTGCCACTTCTAAATTCACCTTGTGTATTAACTTGGGGAAAAGAAGACACCAGAAGTGCTAACTTGGCAAAAAAAAAGTGAAAAAAATAATGTGGGTGATACATACTGCAGTTGCCCTTGTCCCATAGTCTACCATGACTTGGATTATATCCATAGAGATTATAATCCCATTTGGAGCATCTTGCCTTCCCACAAAGGCCTCTGCCAGCGGCCATGTTCTGTGAATGAGTCAATGGATGATGTTCTGGAAACTTTATAAACAAACACTTTGAATACTGTTGGGATACTTTATTTTACTGCTGCCTTTGACACAGTGGACTACAGCATCTTGTTGAGGCACCTGGAGGCAGAAGAAGGCATCGGGGTTGTGGACTGGTTCAAATCATTCTTCATGGACAAACCCAAAGAAAAGCATCAATGTTGAACCTATCCTGTGGAGTCCCACAGGGAGCAATCCTATCCCCCATGCTCTTCAATCCCTATGTAAAGCCATTAGGCCAAATCATTCCTAGTTTTGGTGTTTGTTGTCATCAATATGCCAATCCACAAAAATAACACACAATCCCAAAACAGTCTGATATGAAAAAATATGTATACAGATGTGTGCTAGATGCCCATAGATTAATACAATAACAAAAGAGACTAGCTTAAAGCCATAACATCATTAAGTGTCTGATAATAGAAAACAACCACTTATTCCTTCATAGAAAAAATACAAAGGTCGATAACATTTCATCAAAGTCTATATCCCTCTAACAGTCTTGTATTTTCAAAGGCAGTCTGCTTCAAATTCAATCTGTATCTCAACACTTTTTCCTGATATTTAAGTGTTTCAGACCTCTGGTCTTTCCTCAGGAACAAATCCTATATAGGAATCTTACACTCAGTGTTACTTTCAAGTTGACACTTTCATTAATTTATTTTTCTGTTAATCTACTTGTGCAGGGTCTCCTCGCTTATTTCAAAACATGCTGGTGCTGCTGCCAAAGTTAAATGGACCCAGACTATGAGGCATAGTAACACTAGGGGCTGGCTGCTGACGAATGCACGGGGTGGGGGTGTACTTGGTTTTACTGCTCTCTCTTTAGTCGTGACAAAATTCAAGTTCCTGATGTAAGCATATCTCTAATAATATCTCTGACCCAACCTCAGAGGACAGCAGAAGACAGGAGGGCCTGGCGGGAGCTGGTCCATGGGGTCGCGAAGAGTCGGACTTCTTCCCACTCAGACTAGCTTGAAAAATGGCCTTTACTATGATGGCTGCGGTCCCATGTGTCAATTGAAGAAGAGGGGAAGCGAGGCTATTCCCTCCAGGGTAATTCGACTTGCAGTTACAAGATCACACCTCCCTTCATAGCTGCGGGCTCAGCCTGTCACTGTGTGATCAGACGCAACTGCGGGTGAGTCTTTTTTTGCTGTTTGTTCCCCACACGCATAAACAAGGAATCGCACCTCCGCACCGAAGGCCCCCTATGGGTATGCCATGATGCGCATATTGCGAAGAGGGGAGAAAAAAAAACCCAGTACTGAGCTGGGATGGCCTGATCAGACAATCCCGACGGCATGCTTGCGCGATCAGACAGAGGAAAGTCCATCCATGGCCTGTCACAACCTGTTTACTACCGGATTTTCTCCAGTGTCTTTTTACTCCGCTTCTATGGTGGAGCAGCATGGGTTGCTGATGACTGCAGGACGCTTCCCAGATGTTGCTGTCTGATCACACCCTTTAGATTCGTCAGGCATTTGTGCCTACGTCGGATCTACTGGTGTGTGTGATTGCAGCCGATGTGGCATATTTGTCCACCTGGATCAATGCCACATTGACAATGAGACTAGACTACTGTAATGTGTTGTACGTTGGTCTCCCCTCAAAATCATTTTGGAAACTAAAGTTGGTGCCATGTCTTGTGGAAGGGCCTGCTTGAGGAAATCAGGAAGGCTCCCACTCTCCTGGCTTTCTGCAAACTATGCAAAACTGAATTATTCCAGAGGGCTTTTCTATGAAGGCAATAGGGTAACACTGTACAAAATGTTTCATAAAGTTACTTGGACAAACTATTAGGGACTGTGGTCTATAAATAATCTTGTGGTGGTGGATTTCAGGGGGAAGTTGCCAGGGTTAGCAAAGGTTAAGCACTTCTTCCTACCTGCCAGGTTGCCCTACAATTGCTTCCTCTGCAAATTTTATTACCTGGACAAAGGTGGGTTTAAGAATAACATACCATTCCACTCCGATTGTGACACATGTAGTGGTGGAACAGTCTTTCTGTCAACAATCCTTAGGTCCAATTCCCATGTTGAACAGAAGTTCATCGTTTAATACGGGAAAAGCACGGGAAAGTAGATGTGAAAATGGCTGTGCATGTGCATTTTCTTATATATAATGGCCTACTGGAAAATTGATAGTTTTTTTCTTTTGTATTTTTTATAGGTGCATGAGTGTGGAAGTCATGGCAACCTCTGGTGATTGACCCCTCCCGGGGATCTGGAGTATATTCAGAGACGTGGCTGAATAAAGCCTCCCCTCAACTCCCGACTGCTGGTATTCCAAGGAGGTCTCCCATCCAAGTACTTGCCAGAGTCAGCCCTGCTTAGCTTCCGAGATCTGACGAGATCAGGCTTGCCTGGGCTATCCAGGTCAGGGTGGATATAATTTTTTTCCATGTACGCATTTATTTACTTCATTTATACTCCACTTTTCTCCCCACTGGTGACCCAAGTGACTTGCAGCATTCTTCTCTCCTCTGTTTTATCTTCATAACTACCCTGTGAGGTAGGTTAGGCTGAGAATGTATGACTGCCCCAAGGTCAATCTGCAAGCTGCCATGGCAGAGGAGGTATTTGAACCTGGGATCCTGGCCTAATCACTATACCATATGAACGTACGAAGCTGCCTTATCCTGAATCAGGCCCTTGGTTCATCAAGGTCAGTACTGTATACTCAGACTGGCAGTGGCTCTCCAGGGTCTCAAGGGAAGGTCTTCCATATCACTTATTACCTGGTCTTTTATTAACTGGAAATGCAGGTGACTGAACCTGGGACCTTCTGCATGCCAAGCAGATGCTCTACCATTGAGCCATGGCTCCAACTTACCACACTCACTCACCACATCTTGGCCACCTCATTTTAGAAAATGTTCACAAATCATAAATCTCCAACAAGGCAAGAGTAATGTGAAAGCCAGCCCTTACAGTTCTAGGATTTCGCTTTTTCATTTTTAAATCACCTTACAAAAAAAGGAAGCAATTATGTACCTCCCAAAACTGTGAAGACAAGGGTAAAAATAAAATGTGATAGTAGGACTTCTGAAACTGTTACGGTTAAAAGATAAGTAAAATACCTCCCCAAATGAATTATATCTCCAAAGTCATGATCTTGAAAAACTGACTCATTTAAAAAAAATACCTTCGTGGTAATTCCAAAGTTTTGGTCATTGACTGAAAGACTCAGATGGTGGGGGAAGGCTTTTTGTAGCTAACACATTCATTAAAGCTGAAATCCTAACCAAGGCAGAGAGTCAAAGGTATGTGGCTGATGTTGAAAAATTGCCACCACAGTTTGATGGGAGGATCTCATCTCAACAAAAGACAGATTGTTCCATCACCCTCTGCTTTGCAGCAAGAGTCAAGAGTAAAAGTCCACACTCACTGGGATGTATAAGGATACATTCACAAAAGGAGCAGAGTCCTGTTTTGCACCTCAGACTTTCTTATTGCTGTAAGTAAAGAAATGCTTCTGAGGATTCTAGTTGAGATGCAAATCTATTTAGTATCATGCAGTAATAAATGCTAAGTCGCTGATCCTTCTGATGTTTCACTTTTGGGTGTACTCATTTTGTTTGGGTTTGGATTTTCTGCACTTTGGGGCAAAAAGGTTATCTATTACTGAGTGATTCTTTCCTTTAGTTCAGAGGTATCATTTGAGGATCCTTTCTTTCTGTCTTTCTTTCTCTTCACTGTTATGTGTATAAAACTGGCAGAACAAAAAGAGACTGGTTTGAGAATTCCAAGATGTCATTCAATTTGCAAATAAAGGCCCCCAGTCACACAGGAGGCTTTGATCCGCAAGAGGGATGGATTGGGGGCGCATCAAGCGGGCGCAATCACACCGCAACATCTGGGAAGCGGCGCGCACCCGTCCCCGATCTGTCTCTTCCAGGCGAAGATGTGGATCAAAAAAACCCCTACAAAACACTACTACTTACCAGGAAATCTGCAGCAGGGGCGGCCGTAGGATCGCTGGCACGCCCGTCTCTGGCAGCATGCAAGGCCCCCTGCCAAACTGTGCAGGCACACACATGCGCAGCGGGCTCGCCTCGCTCACCCATCTGTGGCTTCCCCCCGGCATCTGATCATGCTGGGGAGCAACTGCACGGTGGCTTGGGGGATCTGTCTGATCCCGCCGCCACGCTTCTCTTTTGATACGGCTCAAAAAAGCTGCACTTCAGCCGCACCTTTCCCCCCAGTGTGACCGGGGCCAAAAATGATTAAACTTGTACATTAGAAAGCAAATGTATGAGCCCCTTAAGAATGGCCTTTGTAGTGTACAAAGTAGACCTGTGCTGAAGCTGAAGGTCGCCCACTGAATTGGCCTGCAGTCTGTTCAGGAGTTGTGATCCACATGGCCAAACTCTTGACAATTTAATGGGGTTCTGAAAAGTTTTGAGGGGTTCAGTCGTGCTAAACATTCAACTGTGCATCGCAGTGTTCTCCATATTACAGTAAATATGGTATATAGAGATTGTTTACTGTTGGTGAGCATGGAAGGAGGGGTGGCTTGAGTGGCTGAGTGAGTGAGCCAATGAGCATGTGTGGGGGATGATGTCATGCATGTGAACTATGACTGGTCAATGGTTGAGGAAGCGTGGCCGGAGGGCTGGTTTTTGTAAGCAGAGAGAGATAGAAGAGAGGAGAATCCACCTGTGTCTCTGCACAGAGTCAGTCTGTGGGGAGAGCTGATGTCTATCTGAATATTTGTATAGAACAAAGTTTGAGTTCAGTGGCATCTTTAAGACCAACAAAGTTTTATTCAAGGCATGAGCTTTTGTGTGCGTGCACACTTCCTCAGATACAATATTTATATGTCAGTTTAGGGTTGTTCACTTGATTGTTAGATTTTATCTTCTGTATTTTTTATATGGGGGGGCAGTTGATTTTAATGGTTTTAAAATATGATTTTATCATGTATGTTTTAATTTGTTAGCAACCTTAGTGGCCCCTGTGAGGGCAGCAAAGCAGGGTATACATTTTGTAAAATAAATAAATTTTACTCCTTAAGCTTTCTTGTTATGCTAGTCTATGAAATAAAACTTTGCTAAACCATAAAGAAACTTTCATTACAAGTACATATGTCAGTGCTGTCAAGTCGCAACTGACTTATGGCAACCCCTGCCAAGGGGCTTTCGAGGCGAGTGAGCAGCAGAGGTGGCTTGCCATTGCTTTCCTCTGCAGAGCCATCCTTGGTGTCTCCCAACCAAGTCCTGGCCCTACTTAGCTTCCAAGATCTGATGAGACCGGGCTAAACCATACCACTTTCCCTCCCTTCCTCATGAGTACTTTGGAAAGTGGAATCAGTTTAACCCATTAAAGGCTGTACAGTGGCACGTAGTGGTCAGCTGCAGTGACATTCTCCTGAAAAGAGAAAGGGTTTCTGCCAAAGGGGGTAGTAGAAAGGTCAAAATCCTCCTCCTAAGGTGTGAAAGAGGGGAGGGGTTCACCACAGGTATGCATGATCTCAGGGATCTTCCCAACAGGTTCCACTCCCCTTCACTGCAGCAACAGTGCTTGCCAATACTAGTTAAAACTCTTTTTTGCACAGGTTTCCCTCTCCCACGGCTACATTTCTTTGCCATCAATGTATTGTTTAATGTAAAAACAAATCAAAAAACACTTTCATGGTGACTTACACAGGCACAAGATATATCTATATCCCATACGGTTGCCAAACCTGCCATATGAAGAAGGCAAGGAGGGGCCAAACTGCAAATGATCTGTGCTGGAAAATTAGGTCGCTTCAATGACCTGGCCATGACCCTGGAGGATATGTGCCATCATTGTTGAGTGGCAAGGTTCTGTGCACTGACTGCTTAGGCACAAAGGTGACTGCAAACTGCAAAACATACCCATATGAATGTAGCTCATTTCCCAGGTTTATGACCTTGTAGCATATAAAGCAACTTACAGAGGAAACTTTATGTATAGCTACTTGGTGGGTGCAAATCAGCCCACATGTTGTCCAGTTTGAATGTCAAGTAAAATAGAGAGGTAAGAACATAAGAAGAGACCTGCTGAATCAGACCGGTGGTACATCTAGTCCAGCATCCTGTCTCATGCAGCAGCC
>NW_015170887.1:2800045-2876695 GCF_001447785.1 Gekko japonicus
TCAATGGCCCATAGGATATAATGGGGGCGAAATTGACATTCGGCTGGCCCTTTTTCAGGCTCGGCGTTCTAGCGGGGAGCCTGAAAAAGGAGGGGAGAGGGGGGCGGCGGCTCTGCAGGCCATTTTTCAGGCCCAGTGCTCCGGTGTGGAGCAAGGACAGCTGGGGGAGCCAGAATGACCTCTCGCGCCAGAGGTGGAATTTGCCCCTACGAGTCCAAGGCCACCACCCCGGGGCTCAGGGAAGCAGGAGAATGTTTCGCCCCGCACCCCCACGAGTGGGCATCGCAGCTGCCACCAAGAACAGCGATGGTGGCCATAACTTTTAAAAGAGCCCCCCCCAAGAACTGGGAGAGCCAGAATGACCTCTCGGAAATCACATGCAAGAGGTGGAATTTGCACCTACAAGTCCAAGGCCACCACCCCAGGGCTCAGGGAGGCAGGAGAAGTCCCCTCCCCCTGCGGGCATCGCAAGACATCACACAAGAGAGGTGGAGTTTGCCCCTTACGAGTCCAAGGCCACCACCCCAGGGCTCAGGGAGGCAGGAGAAGTCCCCTCCCCCTGCGGGCATCGCAAGACATCACACAAGAGAGGTGGAGTTTGCCCCTTACGAGTCCAAGGCCACCACCCCAGGGCTCAGGGAGGCAGGAGAAGTCCCCTCCCCCTGCGGGCATCGCAAGACATCACACAAGAGAGGTGGAGTTTGCCCCTTACGAGTCCAAGGCCACCACCCCAGGGCTCAGGGAGGCAGGAGAAGTCCCCTCCCCCTGCGGGCATCGCAAGACATCACACAAGAGAGGTGGAGTTTGCCCCTTACGAGTCCAAGGCCACCACCCCAGGGCTCAGGGAGGCAGGAGAAGTCCCCTCCCCCTGCGGGCATCGCAAGACATCACACAAGAGAGGTGGAGTTTGCCCCTTACGAGTCCAAGGCCACCACCCCAGGGCTCAGGGAGGAGGGAGAACGTTTCACCCCCTCCACGGGTGTCACAGCTGCTGCCGAGAACAGCAGTGGCGGCCATAACTTTTTAAAGAACCCCTAAGGAGAGCTGGGGAAGTCAGAATGACCTCTCACGTGTGATGTCCGAGCGGCAATGCGAGAGGTGGAATTTGCCCCTACGAGTCCAAGGCCACCCGGGGCTCAGGGAGGCGGGATAATGTTTCACCCCACCCCCTGCAAGCGTCGTAGCTGCCGCTGAGAACAGCAGCGGCTGCCATAACTTTTTAAAGAGCCCCTAAGGATAGCTGGGGGAGCCAGAATGACCTCTCGGACATCACACGTGAGAGGTGGAATTTTTCCCTACGAGTCCAAGGCCACCACCCCCGGGAGAACATTTCCCCCCTGGCGGACATCGCAGCTGCCACTGAGAACAGCGGCGGTGGCCATAACTTTTTAAAGAGCCCCTAAGGAGAGCTGGGGGAGCCAGAATGACCTCTTGCGTGAGAGGTGGAATTTGCCCCTACAAGTTGAAGACCACCACCCCGGGGCTCAGGGATCTGGGGGAACATTTCGGCCCCACCCACACACACACAGTTGCCCAACTGATGGCTGGTGGGAGCAGGGGGTGGGGCTTATGTGCCCGCCCCTTGGGAACCTGACTGGCGGAGCGGTGCTCTGGTGCACTCCGGCAGGAACTGAGGCCTGCTCTGGAGGTTCAACAACAGGCCATAGAGGCCTTCCCCTGATGTTTCCTCCTGCCACTGGCATTCAGACGTTTGCTGCCTCTGAATGTGGAGGTTCCCTTTAGTCACCATGGCTAATTGCTACTAACAGACCTATCCTCTACGAACCTTTCTAATCCCCTTTTAAAGCAGTCTGTGCCTGTCATCGCTACATCCTCTGGCAGCGAATTCCACATTTTCATTCCTTTTGTCCATCCTGAATCTCCTGCCCATCAGCTTCATTGGATGCCCTCGTATTCTCGTATTTTGGGGAGAGTGAGAAAAAGATCTGCTTGTCAATTCGCTTCACCCCATGAATAATTTTATAAACCTCTATCATGTGCCCTCTTAGTCGTCTGGCAGTCAGGTTCATGGTGAAGCTCTCAGCATCCCTGAATGTGGCACTGGTACTCCCATAAATGGCTCTATACCTGGCAGCACAGCTGAAAGTCAGCATAGCTGAAAGTCAGTGGGTCCTATGCATGGCTTTGAAGAGCTGGTTGCAATTGTATTATATGCCAGAGCAGTGGTTTTCAAACTGAGGACTGGGGAAGAGACGTGCTACATGTCTTCTATGTTTCCTCACTTTGCATCCCCTCTTGTACCCACAGCTATATTCCAAACTGCCTGTGATCTTGCTATTTATTTATTTAGGAAATGTTTATGCTGCCTCTCCAGAGTCCTGTTTGAGGTGGCTTTCAAGTAAAAAGCACTATACAATCTTGATAAATTATCAATAAAAAAACAATACAAGCCATTAGAAACTAGCCAGGGACACAAAAATAGCCCAAAGATATTGATAAAACAGACCTCCGATCAGAAGGAGGCAATAAAATGGCTAAAAAGATACCCCCCAAGTTAAAAGCCTGACTAAAAATAAATGTTTTGGTGTGGTGCCTAAAAGGAATTATGGTAGGTGCCAGGTGAGTGTCATGGCAAAGGGCTCCCCAAAGACTGTTTGCCGCAAATGAAAATCACCTCCCTTTAGTTGCCACTCATGTCATCTCTGAGGATGGGCAGTCCAGAGGGTGGGGCTGGAGAGGCATCTCTTAACTGGCAGGTCGAACAGTATGGGAGGAGGTGGCCATTCGGGGCCCCTGGCCCCAAGCTCTTTATGGCTTTAAAGGTAGCCAGCACTTTGGATTGTGCCCCAAAACAGATAGGTAGCCCATGCAGATCTTTCAACCCCAGAGTGATACGATCACTAGAAGCAAAGCCATATATAACCAACCCTTGACAACAGCCTCTTCTAGGGTCACCAGGCACAGAGACCATTGGGGGTGGGGCATGGAGGAAAAGATGTCACAGTGATCCAAGCACAGACCACCATGATCAGATGCCCGACAGTGGGGGTGTACCTAACACTGTGGTTCCTCCAGTGGAATGCCACTTTCATTTGTGGCAGAGGAGGTTTTGGCTTCTGCTTCCTCCCCACACGTTGCCCTCTATGCTGCTCCCAGGAGTCTGTTGAGTCTCAGGAACAAAACTGGGAGGGGCTCAGTGGGTTTCAAGAGAAGGGGGAATCAGAAAAGTCCATGGACACCCTAATATCTTGAGTGCTGTATCAGCATAGCAACTCTAGGATGTAGGCACTTTATTCTAGGTGTGTGTGTGTGGGGGGGAACAGCAGATGTTGTTTGGCTTGGAATTACATGATGTAAAGAGAGAACTAATGAAATTAAAAGGTAGCATATAAAATTTGAATAAACAAATAAACATTAAGAAGAGAAGAAGAGAAGAGATTGGATTTATACCCTGCCCTTCACTACCCAAGGGAGTCTCAGAGCATTTTACAAACTCCTTTCCCTTCCCCTCCCCACAACAGACACCCCGTGAGGTAGGTGGGGCTGAGAAAGCTCTGACAGAAACTGCTCTTTTTCAAGAACAGCTGTGCCAGAACTATGGCTCGCCCAAGGTCATCCAGCAGGTGCAAGTGGAAGAGTGGGAAATCAAACCCGGCTCTCCCAGATTAGAGTCCACTCACTTAACATGGAACATGGAAGAAACAAGAACAAACAAAAGAGGAAATGCGGTAGCTAATCATCATTAATGGTGAATCTTCTTTTGATATTGTTCCCGGGTTTTACCACTTCATGGTGGTTCAAAAATGAAAATACTTTAGTGGCTGTAAGATGGAGTAGCCTTTGGGGAAGTAGCATCTACATCGAGGTAGGTCCCATCCTTCTTTCTGTGGCAAAGAAACCATCACTGTTGCTTGTGAAACAGGATTGTTGTCTCTTACTTAACTAGGGCCATAAGAGGTCCCTGATTGTCTCTCTCTCTGTGTTATGTGCCATGAAGTCGCTTTTGACTTATGGCAACCCTATGAATTATGCCCCCCCCCCAATGTCCTATCATTAACAGCCTTGCCCAGGTCTTGCAAATGGAAGGCCACGGCTTTCTTTTTTGAATCAGTCCATTTCATATTGGGTCTTTCTCTTTTGCAACAGACTTCAATGTTTCCTAGTGTTATTGCCTTTTGCAGTGACTCTTGTTTTCTCATGTTTGGCTATGTACAAAACCTCCGTTATTTCTGTGAAACTTTTTGTGGAGTAAAAAAGCTAATCATATTTGTGAAAATTATCAACAAAAATGGATATGTAACTTTTGCAAGGGCATAATATTCAAAACATTACCCATTTTTTGTTTCCTGTCCTGATTGTGACTGTGTGTGATTGGTCAATAGTGTTAAACTGTCAAACATTTGACTGACTTGCTTTTGCTGGAGATGCGGCATGATGGAATGACTTAGGCTCAAAACACAATTCAGTCGTGAAGTTTGTTGGATGTCCTTGAGCCATTCAGTCTCTCAAACGAACCTACTTTTACAGGGCTGATATGAGGATAAAATGGACGACAGCCATGTACATCACCCTGATCTCCCTTGTAGGAAGAATGGGATAAAAACATGATGGAGGAGTTTCCAATCAGCATTCCCCATTCCAGTGTCTGGCCAGTTTTGAAAGTGCTGGATTGTTGCTTGTTACTGTTTCAGAGCTGAACTGAATCGAAAGCCCAAGGGTTTTTTGTTTTTTTAATTTTTCCATGTCCTTCAAACAAAAATGTCTGTGCCAATACTCCCTCTTTTGCCCTGCTGCATTATGTCAGTGAAGTACATGCAGCACACTGTGGGAAAACAGGGAGAATCAGCCCAGATATGCATTTGAAAGTACACTGGAATGAACATTCAGTTATGCAGTCTCAGTGAGGATTTCAGTTCAGCTCATGTCCTGCCCACCAGTTGTGAGCTGGAACTGAATGGCTAGATGGATCAGATATACCAGCCTCCAGGTGGGGCCTGGGGATCTCCCAAAGTGACAACTCATCTCCAGACTACAGAGATCAGTTCCCCTGGAGAACACAGAAGCTTTGGAAGGTGGACTCTACAGCATTGTACCCACTGATAGTCCTGTCCTTCCCAGGCTTCATGCCCAAATCTCCACGAATTTCCCAACCTGGAGCTAGCAACCCTACCCCCCACCCCCTGCCAGTTGCCGGGGGGGGGGACATGGCAACCCTAGTCCAAACTAATTCAGATGTCTCCATTTCATGTGGATTATGTTGTTTTCTCATATTTTTACAGTGCTTTTGGGGAGCAGCACTCACTGGAAAAGACCCTGATGCTGGGAAAGATTGAAGGTCAAAGAAGACGGGGACGGCAAAGGATGAGATGGTTAGACAGTGTCAGCGATGCAACGAACATGAAATTGAGCCAACTTCGGAGGACGGCGGAAGACAGGAGAGCCTGGCGGGAGATTGTCCATGGGGTCGCGAAGAGTCGGACTCGACTGTGCGACTGATGGGAGCAGCCACCCCCTACATCTCTCATCTGCTTCTGCCTCCAACTTTAAGGCACATAGTAAAAAGAAAAACATTTTTTTGAATTGAAAGTCACTATTAAGGTGTCTCTGTGTACCCTTGGTGTCTGCCCTGTTTACTGATATTACTGATACAGTAATTTTTTAACAGTTTGAGTTGATCAGTACTGTTCTATCACGAAACCAGGAATACCACCTAATGGTAGAAACAGTATAATGGAGTCATGGAGTAACAGTGGCAATTTCAGTTTAAACCACACCAGCAGTGGTTATTACTTCTGCATGCAGTTCAGAGGTGGACAATCAGGACTGCAACAACTGAAGCTGCAACAATGTCCCCCTCTGGGATAAGTGGCTATTACGTAAGTGCAAAGCTGCTCCATGCAAACTTTGACAACAACCATTGAGGCAATCCGACTGGGAACTTGTTCACATTTACTTGCAGGAACTGAGAAAAGTAATGGTGATCATCTTATTGTCAAAGTTTGCAGTATGCCTAATCTGGATACCCATCCAAATGCAGCAGTGGAGGGAAGGGAAAGCATCCCTACATTGCTCAGGCAACTAGGTGACATCCCTGCCTTGTCATACTATATTGCCAGCTCTTTGGAGTGGTAAAGAAGCTGCCTTCACAGCACATTGCAGGAAGACAGTGAGCATCATTCAGTTGCCTGGGTCTGCAGTGCTCAAGTGGGGGCAACACTGCTTCGTTTGACCTCTGTGATAATACTACCTTGCCAAATCAGATTGGCTACAAAGTGTCACAATGGCCTCTTGCTCACTTTGTGATCTTTCATTGGCTGGGATCCTGTCACGAAGGAGAAAAGAATGACACCAGAAAACAGCAGAGAGGGAAAACAAAGTCCCCATGAGCAGCTATGAAAAAGAAAAAGAAGGCGGGGAGAGGGAAAGGGTTTTGATGATGCCTTCCCTCCAGTCCTCTTTTCACCCTGGAAAAAAACGGTGGGTGAAAAACTGGCAGAGTATAAATTCCCATTGAAATAGCTGTCTGGCTTAATTTTTTTTACTTCATTCAGGGCTATTGTGCGTCTTCCCAATTATGTCCAATTAGCCTAATGGTACAACATATTGTGCTACATCACTGCATTTCCCTTTTTTCCAAGCTCTCAATTGTTCAGAAACCTGTTGCTATTTTGAGACATTTATCTGTGCCAGTGCATATGTATTTCCCCCCCTCTCAGAAATTTAATGTCATGGATATTCCTTAGATCCCAACTTGCTTGCTTTGCCAATGAAGTGGAAGGTTTCAAGATTTGGAGGACAAACTGAAAAAGACACTTATGGCTTCAGTTTTGAAACTGGGCAGGGCTGGATCCAGCTATTACCTGGATAGAAAGCTGTCTAGGAACCAGATTCTCCTTGTCTTCTACTAGACCATGTACTCAACATCTCTTCCTTCTTGCTTCACTACATTTGTTTAGCCTTTAAGATGCCACAAGATTGTTGGGATGGATCCAAACAGAAGAAACAAGCAAATAAATCACCTGACTTAGTGTAGGTTTTAAGGGGCAGAGCTTTCCTGTAAGGCTGGGTTTTTCGTTGCAGGCTATGACCCTTCTTATTAATAAATTTTCATCCTGCAAACATATCTCTGCATCTCCTCTCGGCAGGCCTCTCTTATGTGGATAAATCACCAATGGAGCCACTTTGTGGTTTTCAGAGGCTCCACCCTTGGGAAGGCTTAGAAGAACTGGTTGAAGTGTTATTTAGTGGAGCTGTGTGCCTGATGCATACCTCTGAGGCAACTGCACATCAGCAGTGGGTAAAGTGATCAATAGGGTCTGTACATGGTAATTTTTATTTATTGAAATGTGTGAGAAATCTTGATGCCTTGAACAAAAGAGAAGGGGCTTTGGCTCTGTGGAGGTTTAGAAAAGAGGGAGCAGACGGCATGTTTCCATTTATCTATATGGTAAATGCTTGTCACTGTAGCATCTAAGCAGTGTACACAGATTGCTGAAAAATATAGGGTCTGTCCATAAGAGACAGCAAATTTGTCATCAAGTTACAGTCAATTTTTGACTGTGTACTTTAAGTACAGTACTGGGGGCTTCCTTTTGCTCTTTCTTAGGTGCAGGCTCGTGGGCAGTTAACTTCAACTTGACAAAGGTCAGAGTCACTGTGGAGGCTAGTTCACACATGCAGGTGCATTGCTTTGGAATTATCAGTCTGGAGTTGTCTATCACATAATGACTTTTGGATGAATGTGGGAATTGATTCCATCCCTAAATATTACCTCTGAGCCAATTAAAAAACACACACCCTATTTGTAGTGTTTAGTCTGTAATTCACTGTTTCACGCATACAGAACAACCACTGATGTTGCAGTAAGAGTGGTGAACACGTGTATGTGAAGTGTTCATAGATGGTGGACTAGGGTTCCCAAGTACCTACCTACAATCCGGCGGGGGACACATGCTTTCCTGCTGGATGATTCTTGCTTGGAACACAGGCGCTGCACTATTCCGTCGCCCAGACATGACGTAGGCATGTAGCTGGGCGACGTTCTGGTAATGGGACTGGAAACTCGATGGTACCATCGAGTTTCCAGCCCCATTGCTAGAGCATCGCCCAGCTACATGCCTACATCACGTCTGGGTGACGGAATAGTGCAGCGCCTGTGTTTTCCCCGCGGGAATGGTCCCACAAAGAACTATACATCCCCCGCCAAATTAAGGTAAGTACTTGGGAGCCCTATGGTGGACCCATGTGACATTTGCTCCACACAAGTCTAGGATGATTATAAACATCTGACCTTATGGGGGATGTGCCAAACTTTCACCAGTAAACATATCTGGGAAGAAAGGTGACTTGCAGGAGACACAATATGCTTCCTGTAACTCCTGACAAATTAATGTTCCTGTTTTGATGCTGTCTGTTGCTGTACTTAATTACACTACCCACTTTTTCTTCTGTTCCTTAAGCACAATTTTTATTTAATTATTTAGAAAATTATATGTGTTGCCCCTCCTGCTTAAGGTTACTCACAAGGTAAAAACAAGCACAATAAAATAATAAAACAACATCACTATCAACGAGAAAGCAAACCATTTTAAAGGACTAGTCTGCTTTACTGCACTATCAAGAAGAAGAAGAAGAGTTGGTTTTTATACCCTGCTTTTCTCGACCCTAACGAGTCTCAAAGCAGCTTACAATTGCCTTTCCCTTCCTCTCCTCACAACAGGCACCTTGTGAGGTAGGTGGGGCTGAGAGCTGAGAGGGTGGTGACTGGCCCAAGGTCACCCACTGGGGAAATCAAACCTGGTTCTCCAGATCAGAGTCTGCTGCTCTTGACCACTGAAGCAAGCTATTGTGGTCACTCGCAGGTCATGTAGTGATTATGATGCCACAAAGATGCATAGCCAATCAGATGTTGTTATGTGATGAACAGTGCAATCCTAAGCAGAGTTGTTTCTTTATTGGGGGGGGGGCTTTCTAGTCTTTTACAGTCTAGCTAGAGTATTATTTTGTAGTTCATGGGCTTCTTTTCTTCATGAACTGAGGGGGGGACTGTGCTGCAAACATAATGTCAAAATTAATCTACAAGCAACACATGAAGACCTATAGGTTATGTGTGGGGCGGCAAGAAGAGAAGCCTTTTTATATCAGTGAGTTGTACTTCATGGACTCTCCTTTACTCAGAAGACATTCTTTCTGATTTCAGTGGCACTTACTCCCAGGGGTGTAAAGGATGGCACTATAAAGAAGAAAGAGCTTTTTGATCAATATTTTGTGTAGTCACCTGACCTTTTAAAACAGATCCCGCCCATGTCTAAAAAACTAAGGGATGAAACCTAGTTTTTCTCTCCACACCAAGCCAATAACAGAGGCATCCTCAGTCCATGACTCACCAAGCCAAATGTAGCCCTCCATAGACTGCTGGGTGCTAGGTACTTCACAGACCTCTCCCCATTTTTGCAGTTCCAGCATGTAAGACAAATGTGGTTTATCAAGCCCCTGATAGGTGGGGCTGAGAGAGTTCTGAGAGGACTGTTACTGACCCAAGGTCACCCAGCAGGCTTCATGTGGAGGAGTAGGGAATAAAACCCCATTCTCCGATTAGAGTCCACTGCTCTTAAACACTACACCAAGCTGGCTGAGAGTGTGTGAATGGCCCAATGTAATCCACTGTAACCATAACATCATGTGTGTCCTGTTTTTTTTAAGCCCCCCCCATAGGGGATTTTTATTGCATTTTCTATAAACTACAAAGAAAAAAGGGAAGACATCTACAAACTATGGGTGAAAGTAAAGAAACTACTAAAAACCCAAGAAATGGAAGTTATACAATGCTTGAACAAATTAGCTTTGACTTTTTTTTTTTTACAAACAAGTTTTGTAAACGTTGAAAGTGATCTTCAAATCTTTCGCTTGTGGTATCCAATCCAGCAAATCCGACTGTACAAAGAGTAATACAAAAGCTCAATTACTAAACTGCTTTAGCAAACAACGGAAAACATCAGCATCTCATACTAACAATCTCCTTCTCCCCCAAAAAAGCCTTGTTTGGAAAAATAAAAAAATCCCCCCATATTAAAGTCAAGTCCTCTTCAGTAAGTGTGATTTCTATCTTGTTTTCTCTTCCTTCGTTACAATCTTCCTCTACTTAGTCTTCTACTCCCATTGTCCAATGTATCATGTGGGTCCTCTTGACTGGTGGTCTACATTTGGTTTCGGGATGTTCCAAGGTGTGCAGGCCACGTATATGTCCTGGAGAGCCTTGTGCTCCTTTGAACACCTACTGGTAGTCCCTGGCCTAAAGGATGTCCACTTAGCCTCAACTAGGTCCAGGGCTTTTTCTGCCCTGGCCCCTGCCTGGTGGAACATGCTCCCAATTGACATCAGGGCCCTGTGAGACTTGCTACAATTCCACAGGGCCTGTAAAGCAGAGCTGTTTCACCAGGCCTTTAGTTGAGGCAGCTGATGTTTTTTTACCATCTCAGCCTCCCTTGCTCATAGTAGGCCTACAGATGCCTACTATCCTGCTAACATCTAACAAGAAGTGTATTAGGCTGCTCTGGACTGATATTATTAGCTGCTGCCATCTTGTTTTTATTTAATTGGTTTTAATTATATATTTATTGTTTTATCTTTGTTGTGAGCCACCCCGAGCCCATCATGGGATAGGGTGGGATATAAATGCAATAAATAAATAAATAAATAAAATAGACAGCTGTCAACAAGATCTTTGACGGTTAGGCAGTTCATAGCTTTTGTCTTTATGACACTCTCCTCTTGCATAGTGGATATATCATAGTGGATATATTTAGATGGATGTCATGGTGATGATAGTGTAAGCAGTAATAGCTGACTCCTGTTTCCCCTGAAACTGGAAATGCTGTGGCTCTGGCCTGGGCCAGAAGGATAAATAGGAGCCTCCATTGTGTCCTCTGGGTAAGCATTTGTGTTCTTGGTGCTAGACTGTTGGCAACCAAATTGTTTGAGGAGGGACCTTAAACTGCCCACTGTTGATCATTCTGTTGCTATCCTGTAGGACCAGGTCACAAGGCTGTAAGCTTTCTGGCATGGAGAACCTCATTGTTTTTGTTAAATCTCAGAAGACACCTTGGTGCCACTGGGATAGGAAGAACTTCTTTCTAATACAAACATAAAAAGGGGGAAGGGGGTCAAAAGACAGCTTGTATGTTTTTTTCTGCACCAGGATCCCAAGAAGTCTCTAACTAGAACCGCTGTGGAGCAGCGGTGAGGGCTAGACTAGAAGTTGGGGAGACCAGCATCAAATCCCCCCCACAAAGCTCTTTGGGTAATCTTTGCCCAGTCACTTTCTGTCAAGGATGCTTGGCAGGATCATTGTGAGGATAAAATGAGGATGGGAGAATTCTGTAGATCTCCCTCAGTGCTTTAGAGGAAGGCTTTTGAAAAATGTAAACATGACTTGTTGCGTGCACCAAATGGAGCTTTCCTGAGTTGTGTGCCTCCATCCTACGGGAAACACTGCTTTTGAAATGGTGGTGCCTTCCCCAACAGGCCTGCGATGGGGCAGGAGAGTCTGCACTTCAAAGCAAAAATCCCACTGGGCATATCCTTCTCTCTGAAGATTTTTGGGTCCCAGATCTTATTTATAAATACGGTATAATGAGCCCTGGGAATTCGGGATAACACAGCACTATAAAAACCACATTATTCATTAAACAATAGTAATGACAATGATGACATATTTATTTGTTCTCCTGTTGCAAGCTGGGAAACCCCCACCATGGCATTGCTGGCTTCGGGCAATTGATTCGAACCAGGATATGAAGGTGAGCCAGCTCCTTCGGCTTTCTCATGCCAGTTGGAAGTACAAACTGCATCCTGCTTTCCTCTAACGAAACCCGAGACCCCCTTTTGCCATTCCTCCTCGTAGACACCAGCGAGCACGCAGCCCCACGACATAAACCCAGAAATACATACAGTGGGAAGGAGGATGTCGTCATAATCCGTTTTTTTTGCATTGAATTAAAAAAAAATCTTGGCAGGGAAAGTCACCCCCCCCTCGCCCCGGTTTTGACACTTCTACGCGAAAGCCTGGCCGTGCTCTACGGATCGCGAACTTGAAGCGCCTGCCATTCGCCAGCGACAGGCAGTCAATCCATTGGAGTAATTGGCGCGGTTCCTCGCCCCCCCCCACACCCCCAAATACGAAATCCAGACGTTGCCTTGGCGAGTATCGCGGACCCCTGGAGGGAACGGACTTGCAGAACTTGAGCCGCACGCAAAACGACTGTGCAGACTTGAAAAAAACCCAGCCCGTCCGACAAGGAGGAGAAGAGCCCGAGGGGGATAGAAAGCAGAGCAAACAATTGAGGGGGGGGTGGGAATCAAATTCTTGCAGATTAAAAAAAAAAATCCGGAGAAGCTCTTTTATACGATCGCTCGCTTCCCGCGTCCTTCTGGAGCATCCACTTGGCTTAATCCCCCCGCAAACGGGACGCGGCTTCCCCCCGGAGAAGGAGCCGGCGCGGCGCGTTATCTCCCTTCCCCAGTCGGCGCGCGCGGCGTGAGAAAGCGGGGGGCTCGCGAGCACCTGCCTGCCTCTTAGTCATCCCGGGCTGGCTGGAGGATGTCCCCTGATTACATCTCTCTCTCTCTCTCTCTCAGCTGTTGGCCACAGAGCTTCGGGAGGCGCACGAGCCTGGCTGGCCGCCGCCGCCGCCGCGCCTGTCTCTTTAAATGCCGGGCTCCGCGCGCCGGAGAGGGCGGGGCCGCCTCTGGAGGGCGTGAAATTCCTGGGCTGCTCCGACAGTCTCAGGCAGAGCGCTCCGCTCGACGCAGCTCCTCTCGCACGCGACTCTCGGCCGGGGTGGAGGCACGCGCCCAAGCTGCCCCTCGCTGCCTGCAGCCCCCAAGCCCGTCAGAAGCTGCCCTTGGCATCCCCCCCCCCCCGACCCCCGCCCCCCTCCCCGACACCCGCCCTCCTTCGCCCCTACCCCCACCCCACCCTCGCGGAGAGACGCCCGGGATGCTGCTGGCCGCCCCGAAGAGGGAAAGGACCTCCAAGAGTTGACCAAACAGCCCAAAGCTCTTCTCAAGTAGCCAGGTAAGGCGGAGCTGGCGGTGTGTGTGTCCTCTTTTCTTTTTTCGGAAAGCGAGAGAGAGGAACGCCCAGGACGGAATACCAGCGATCTTTTGCCGTGCGTCCAGTGGGAAGACTCCGCTTCGGAGGGCGTTCGGGGTTGGAAGTTCGACTCGCCGGAGAGCTCGGAAGATTGTCCGTTCCCCCCCAGTTCCGAAAATGAAACTTTTTGGATCCCGTGTATACCTCTGAGATGCTGCTGCTGCTGATAGTCGGGGTTTTTTTTGGCCAGTGTTTCTATCTCCTCCTCCCCGCATTTTATTTCCGCTTCTTCCCATCAGAAAGTCAGAAAGATTTTTTTTTTTTGAAACTGCACGCCTAGTCCAAAGGTGACAGGCACAACTCCGAGCCCTGACAAATCAAAGTACTTTTCTTAATTTTTATGATTGGTTATGTGAGAACTTTTAAAATATAAAAAATAGTGAACGGAAGAAAGAAGTGCTAGATTACAGGATTCTGTTTAAAAATCTAATGTGTTTGAGAAAAAAAATTGAACTGTTCCTTCAGTCCCCCCATAATATTTTTAAATACTAAGAAAAGAAATACTTCCCCCCTTTCTACTTTGGATCTATTACAGAAGAGTCTTTTTTCTTCTCCTCCTTCCATTTGTTTATATTAATGATTTAGTACCGGAGTCTTGCCTGAAAACTTCTGCTACAAGCAACTGCTGTGAGCTTCCAGGCAAAGAGTGACCCTAATGATTATTTCTTAAATGCAAAAAAAAGTGTGTGCAAAATGCCCAGGATTCACCCCCCACCTGCATCCAAATCTTTGTTTTCTAATTTTTAGTCCACGAAGGACAGTGATGTAATTCCCTTTCCAAAGGGTACGGACTCTGGTGCTGCGCAGGTGACTTGATCTATTGCTTATTTTGCATTTTATTTTTACTTTTTTAGTAAGAAAAGAAATTCCTCTGTATTTATTTACCCTTTTCTTCTTCTTGCTAAAAAAGGACCCCTTTCCCCCTAAATGTACAATCTCTTCCTTTTGTTATTTTTCACGATTTTGATTATGGAACAAATAAAGAATGGGCAGGTAATAAGATGCCAAAATAAAAATAGAGTAAAATAACCAAAGAACTTAAAACATGGAATTTGTTTCCAAATGGCAATATTTTTGTAACCAACTCTCTTCCCTCGCTTCCCACTTCTCCCGGATCTGCAGTTTTGATGAAAGGAGATGTATAAAACCAATTCATTTTTAATATTTCTTTGGTTCCAACCTTGGGTTTTTCCAACGCTGGACACTCAGCCATCCAAGAGAGACAAATATTTTCATGACCCCTCACTGGCACTTCTGCCAGGGTATGGAGACTGGATTTTGCGGGGGTGAATTCTTAACTAGTATAGCAAAAGTCAGAATGAGAAGGATGCTATCTGGGTGGAGAAAAGAAGGGACAGAGAGGAGCTTGCCTGCTCGCTGTATAGAGTCGGCCATTATTTCTACCAGAAGACGTAACAGTGTTGTAGCTCTCTCCAGTTGTTAAAATGCTCTATAGAGGACTAAGTTAGGCAAGCTGATCTAAAGGCTGGTGAGAATATTCTGTTTTGTGAGAGGTGGTTACCATCTTAGGTTGCTTCCTTCTTTGTACGTATGGGCTTTTGTGCACCATTATTATGGGCATTGGAAGAAAATGTATGCATATTCTTGCCTCCCTTTTTTCAAAGAACCTTGTCTTACGGGGAAGGGGAGAAAACTGGGTGTTGTACTGCTAAAAGCTTGATAATAAAGGAAACAACTGGAACTGTATTAATTGATTCCATGGAATGTAAACGGTGTCAGGCAGATGAGGAGTCTCTTTATTTTTGGCGTGTCTCCTGATGGAGTATTCAGCTTTAAGGGGAAAAAAATTATACTTAATTATACTTGTCCTTATAAAAAAAGAGAGAGAGAAATGGTCAGAAAAAATGGCACCCCAGGTACAAATATATATATATATATGAGAAACGGAGGCCCCTATGTTTGATTTCATCGTGCCGATAATGATGGCTTCTTGATAGAGCCGATACCCGATGATATCACCGTTCTCCATGGCTCTACCCTGGCCTCATTTTCCACTGCGTTCCCACTGAACATGTTGACATGCTGCTGCTTATATAAGGGCAAGAACGAATTCAAGCGGATTAGTACTTGGGATTTTGAGATTGGCTACCCAGATTGCGTTGTGGATTTTTAAAAAAAATTCTTATTTGTTTGTTATTGTACATTTATTTATGATCGTTACCGTTCTTGATGGGTGGGAAAAAGGTAGGAAAAGATGGAAGGGAATCAGAAAATCATGGTGCGTGTGGTGGGAGATGGAGGTGATGCGGGGAGCTGCTTTGCTTCAATAATGCCTGTGATCTGTCCTCTTTATTTTTTTAAATACTCTCCATTATCTCTAAAAAACACATTATTCTTTAGGCCATTGCTGAAAAGAAATAATGGGAGGGGTTATCATAGTAAGGGGGGCTTGATCGGGGAGTCATTAGCCCTGCTGCTGCAGAAGCAAGATACAGAAATCATCTGCACTAAAGCTTGAGGAGGGGGTGCTGAAGGGGAAAGAAGGTAGGATACATAAAGGGGGGGAAGGACAGACTGCCAATTTTGGGATTAAAAGCGTACAGCTGTATTTTTTAAAACCCTCTACTCATTTTCTGCCATTCCCCCCTCCATCTTTCTGTCTGCACACCCTCTCTCTTCCTCTCAATTCTCCCCCCCACACACACGGGTAGACTTTTCGGTTCTTGACGAGAAAATTCTATGTTACCTCTTGATGGCTCTGCGGCTTTTTTTTTTTTTGGCGTGTGTGTGTATGTGCGTGCATTACGAAAGTAGTATAATGACCTTTGCTTCATGTCCCACAGATAATAGGCTCCCAATAGGTGTGTGATCATGGATCATACAAACATTCATGCAATAGGCCATGGTTTAATTCCATTTTCCCCTTTAACTTAAAAGTTTGGTTTGGGAGCGTGTTGATAGGCATTGATTGGGGCTAGAAAATACAGCAAATGCCAATTGCACCTCCATCCATTTTGCTGCTTGCTCTTGCTGTTCTGTTTTTCTGGGGATGTTATGTTGCACAACATATGATTCGTGTGTTGGTGAAGGAGGGTGTGTGGCGAAGGCGGAGGGAGGCTTGAGAAGAGAAGGAGTGTGTGTGCCTTTGTGTTGTAAGGGAAACGGACTCAGTGATGGTAATAACATTTTTTGGTCAAATGAAGGCTTGGTGATAATGATTCGGTTTAACCATCCGTGAAATACATGCTTGCGACACATTGGAATAAAGGTTACTCCAGGGAACTGTGGATGAGCCAGGCATGCTCTGGGAAGCATGCAGCCTGCAACACTGGAGAGGACGACATGCATGCAGGCACCCAATGCTCTCCTCCCTTTGTAAAGGCCAGATGTGTGTCCAACCTGGAGGGCATTGCAATAGAAAGGGAGAGGGAAGCGTGGGTTGTGTCACAGCCAGGGACTGAGCAAGAGTGTCTTCAGGCCTGTCCTCCTGCACTGTCCCTCCCGATACACAGCTTTTGATCAGACATTACAGAAATGTCATTGTTCCCGTGCTGTTTGGTGCCGAAGGCTGCATGCTTTGCCTGTGCAAGGCTCTAGAGTGGCAAATCATGGGTGATATGGGTGTGTGTGTGTGGCGGGGGAAGCAGACTCACCTTCCACTGTTACAGTGTGCAAGAGGGAGAGACGGCTTTTTCTGGACCAAAGAAAGCATTACAACCCCCCCTCCCCAAATGCCGCCCAGCTTTTTTAAAAATACCAACGGCTTTCCAGTCTTGGTGATGTTGCGTGGGTGAATTTTTGTTAGGCGGTGGGTGGAGATTTTGCATGCAGGTGTGGGTAAGGACACAACAGCAAGCCATGGCTGAACACAAAGGATTGCCAAATGCGTTGACCATTCTAAATCCCCTCCTTTCTCCTCAGATCCAAAGGTCTTTCTCCCCATACCTCAAGGAAAACTTATTTTCTAGTTGCGATCAAATCGGTCTCTGATGGTGAATTAGTGACTTAGATAGAAATGATTTCTAATGGCTTCCACCATCCCGGCAGCTGATTCTCCCTTGTTTGCTGTGTTTTGGCTGTATTGTTCAAAGGTCTCCATGTTTTCTGCTTTCTTGGATGATAGGAAAAACCCCCCAAAGAAGGTGCTTAGCCTACAAGGCTTTCATCTGCCATTTGCTTTCTGTGTTCTTCTCTGTGCTGACCTTGAAGAATTCTAACAAACAGGAGCCCAAGGAATCGTGATACGGGACTTATAGAGCATCCCGTTCACACAGTCTTTATGGAAGGATACTGGGAAAAGGGGGATTTCTTTACCTTTTGTCCGCCTTACAGCTTAACATGACCAGGTTTTGTTTGTTCTTCCCATTTAGTAGGCTTATTGTTTGTTTTGACTATGGTGGGATTGCAGGAAACAGTGCAGTGACTGGCTAAGCAACAGGCAGGAGGTGCTACACCTGTTGTCTAAACTGTGACCTAAGGCAGACTCTTCTGGACAACATAGATTTTCAGCATTCGCCAATTCCATCATGGTTTATCCCACATGCTCATCTGTAAAACAGTGATTTGCCAATAAACCTTTTAAAAAGAAGGCAGTTGGAAGAGTCACAATATTTTTGCTGGACCCTCCCCCATTTAAAACCCCCCATTTAAAGAAACAGCTCCCTCTGAACTGTGTCAATGTCCAGGACACAGGGTGGGGAAAAAATAATGCATAATTGAAATAGTTATTCAACTAAAGATTTTCAATACGAAAACTATAATTCCCCGAAAATTTGGCATAGTCCTAATTAATTTTCAAGTTAGTTTCAGACTGTGATGTAGGAGACATGTCATGTTTTTGGATGAACCCAGATTAATTGTGAGATTGGAGTTCATGTCTCCCAGCCTGTTTGAAGTTTCTGCTGGATGAGATTCTCCGGGTCCTGATCCCGAACAGTCCTACTGAAATCAATGGGACCTACTTCTGATTTAGTATCGGGCTGTATGTCACTAAATGCCATTGCTTAGCTAGGTGTGGTTTTACTATTACCCAGCAAATGAAGGAGCCCCACAGGCTCTTTCATGTTGCCTATAATTACATTAGCAGCAGTCAGAATTGAGATTCTACATTCTTGTTTATAGTATGTTCCAAAGCAACAACTTTACATACTCTCACCTTGATTTCTGTTACTCCATCACCTTCAGAATTTAAGTACTGGTTATTACGATGAATATTTGCTCTCCTTACTCTGTTGTCCTTATTCTACACTGTCCCCACTCTGGCAAGAAGCTCTGCATAGTCTGCTGCAGTTAGGTATATATAGGTGGACATTTGGAAGTTGGCACGAGTCTGAGACACTGCATCAGGGTAAGGAGCACTGGACCCAGAACAGTGCCCTAAGCCACAGCCAAGGTCAAAGGAGACTTGGCTCATTTTTTATAACCTACTAAACCCCTAAACTCCACCCAGACTCCTTGATTTGCTTAGTTATTTTACCAGCAAAAACAAGTCACTGGAGATCTCTAAGGATTGTCCTTGGTGTAGCAAAATGGGACTTTATTTAAATAAAAGAAACGGCTCTTCAGAGGGATCCTCCTGCTGCTTAATTTTCCATGCAAGAGACTTTTGCAGCTAAGCCTTGACCTGGAAGGCAGGGCCTTTGGCTGCAATCCTGAGTGCACTTTCCTTGGAGTAAGCTGCATTGAGTAACATGAGGCTTACTTCTGAGTAGACCTGCTTAGCATTGCCCTTTGTGTGCGTGTTGTCTGTTCACTGAATAGGTTTGGTAGACATTCACTCTTTTTGGGGTGCTCTCTCTCTTTTCCCTTGCTCAGACTGTAACTGAATTCCTACTGGCTTCTTTAGAGTTACAAAGAAAGCAAAAAATATTTTCTGGGTGAAATGTTATAAAGAAAATGGAGTGGCTTAATTTTCAGGAGAGATGAAGGTGGGATTCCATTTGTTATCCTTCTTAGAAATCATTTACCTTTGAAAAACTGCACCAAGAAGATGTATGTGAATCGTCTTGACTCAGCTTCTGTTTCGTGAGAAATAATGTGGGGTAGCATTTTAGGGGCTTACCTCTTCAGGCTGCACATGGCAGACTAGGTACCCCTGTGGAAATGACCAGCGAGACTCGTGCTAGCCTAGTAATTTTTCTGATGTGCTGATTTTCTATATTTGGGGAAAGGTTTTTTCCCTTATGAGGGAAGTACATTTCCCCACTTGAGACCTGGATTGGTCATGTCCAAACAAGGCTGTAGTAAGTGATTGTTTAAAATGCTCTAACATATTCAGCTTGGTTGAGTAAGTGAAGCTTTACAGTGATTTGCTTTGGAAAGTAGAGAACAGGAAAGGAGGCGGAACTGGAACTGAACTTTATTAGGTGCTGATGGCCTGGGTTGTTGGGCACTGTCTCTGAATCCTACCTCTTTACAGTTCTCCCTGTGTATTTGTATCCGCACTGTTGTCCAAGTTGTTTGTATCGCTGCCATGAATACTTTTAAGATGGTTAATTATGGTTAATTATGAAATGCAGTTAGCAACCACCAGGGTATCTGAGAGCTGAGAATCTGGGTCCCCAGAAGGTGTAGCACCCAGTACACAAATGCTGCATTTGTCCAGTGGTTGAGCTGTTCCTATAATAATGTGTGTGTTGGGCAGAGAGAAGATTACAAGAGAATGGGATGATGTCGTGAGAGATAATATAGGCAGTTCCTAAGCATATACCATCTCTTAGTAAATTTATAAACTGGGCCTATTTATTTCCTTCCTCATGGTTTCTCAGAGGCTATAGAGATCAGCTCAGGAAGCCTACTTCTATGTTGTTCCACAGTAATTGGTCAGATTTCTCAACCTTCTTTTCTCTCTCTCTCATTAAGTGGGAATAGACGTCCTGGTTCTTACAGCTTCCTGTATGCTGTGTCCATGTGGGGGTGTTATGGATCAGCGCCAGTGTTCCCTCTAAGCTGAGTTAGTGTGAGCTAGCTCACACTAACTCAGCTTAGAGGGAACATTGATCAGCGCCTGTCCATTACTAGATTCCTTTTCAGTGTCCTTGATGAGAAGGAAAGGCTCATTCTAGAATGTAATCTGCCCGTGTCACTCCTGGCTTTCCTGCTGTCATCCATCATATCATAGTAGCTAATTAACACCAGGAGCCTCCAGTCCCTGCAACAAAGTGGTGGGGTATCTAAATCTCAAGAAAGATGCCAGTTTCTCTTCTGGTACCTAGCACAGTCTGGGCTATGAAGCTATGGGAGAAAGAGTCTCCATTTTGCCTGCTCCATTGGGACTGGAATGTGTTGTGTTTTGTAAGAAAGGGCATCCTATTTCCAATCATTCCTTGCGATGCACTTTATGTTGCTGCAGCCTCCCCTACATACATGCAAATTTCCAGCTGTAGGATGCAAATGGAAGGGTGGGTTAGAACAACAATTGGAGAATGGAGGTGGAGAGTGTAATTTTGGAGTTTGCCATAAGCCAGGCCTACACAATTTGTGACCCACCAGGCTAAACACAGCCCACTAGCCATGAATGGCAACCCACTCACCAGAGGCTTGATAACCTTTGTACATTTTACACCTGGCAGGACTGCAAAAACTGGGGTGTTCTCAAGCCGCTTATGAGCTGTGAGTAGTTAGTGAGTTGTGTTCAGCTTGGTGAGTCACAATTAATGTAGGCCCAAGTGAAGCCATTCACAGAATGGTAGAATCTGTAGCAAAATTGCTTCCACCTATGCCTACCAAGTAGGGTAGAAAATACCTTTGAAAATGTGCATGGTGTTTATTCCTGATAGACGAGCAATCACAGCAAGATTCCACGTATCTTGCATCAGTAGGCATGGTTCTCAGTCCTCTTCCGTACCTTCTTCCCATTTTCTGAAGTGCTCTGAACAACCATTGGTCATTTTGCTAAAACTATTATTTCCACTATGCTCTTGATTAACCTTGAGCTTCCTCCTTCCACCTGAAAATTCCTTGTCAACATCTCAGCAAGAAGCATCCAAAAATAGATGCTAGTGATCAAACCCAATCTGAATTTGATGGGCGTACAGACATGTGTTGGCTAGGTTTCGTTAGGTTTTGTCCCATTTTATCCCACTTATGCATAACCATTATTTTAGTTAGGGAATGCACAAACCTGGTACTGAATATGTTCAGCAATTTCAGACCGGCCATTTCAGACAGTGTGGATCAGACATGAGCCAGTAACATCAGGTGTTGTGAAATTGTGCATGCGCGAAAACATTGTTAATCCAAGCAGATGGCAGCCATTAACATCAATAAGGACTACTTTTTAACACAGCTTTTATTTATGACTTATACGTTTTGTCATTTAACTTCTGCTTAAACTGTTGGCTACCAAGCGGAGCAACGGTGCAGCAAAGAAGAGGGAGTAGTAGTTCAGTTAGTTTAGTTTTTTTTATTTCTATCCCACTCCATTTCCTGCAAGCAGGACTCAGGGTGGCATACAACATATAATATGCATAAAATAATGATAATACAGTACATAATAGTAAAATACACACAGACCAGTTAGTTAGATGGTGTCAGGGCTATTTTTGGGCAGGAACGCACAGGACCAGAGTTCCGGCTGGCTTCAGAGTTGGCTACACCCACTGCAGCCAAAACCTCTGCATGCGTGGCTACAGAGGGAAGGCCTGGAGAGCGCCCCCCGGTGAATCTGAGGCGGGCAGGTCCAGGGGGCTCCTGGAAGGATTGGGGAGGCATTTAAATGCCTCCCCATGTCTTCCCCGGCCTGTCCAAGGGCCAGCTTGCCCAGGCTTCCCGCGACCGCGGGGCGCCCAAGCAAGCCAAGGGCAGGCATGGCGGTGTGGCCTAATATGCTAATGTTCTGTGCTGTCAGGGGTGTGGCCTAATGTATTAATGAGTTTCTGCTGTTGGATGTGGCCTGTTATGCTAATGAGTTCCTGCTTGGCTTTTTCTACAAAAAAGCCCTGAATGGTGTCATATGTCAATCCCATAAATAACTGAAGTGGCTGGCATATAATCCATATTCCACTCATGAGGGTCTTAAAGGAGATAGTATAAATAAAGGAGGGGGCGAACCCTTGGAGGCCACAGATCTCTCTAACTGTTGCTGTCCTCCGCTATATGCCTGGCAGAACATCTCAGTCTTACAGGCCCTGCAGAACTGAGCCAAGTCCTGCAGAACCTGGACCTCACTGAGGAGAGAGTTCCACCAGGCTGGGACCAGGGCCAAAAAAGCCTTGGCCCTGTTTGAGTTGGTACCAATTGAGTTGGTACCAATTGAGCGTAATGCTCTCTGAGGGGCATATAGGAAGAGACAGTCCTGCAGGTACAGTGATCCAAGACCATTTAGGGCTTTAAATATAAGTACTAGAACCTTGAACTTGATTCAGTATCCAGTCTGGAGCCAGTGCAGCTGATAGAGCACAGGTCATATATGTGCTCTCAAGGGGTTCCCTGTAAGGACCTGTGCAGCAGCATTCTGGAGCAGTTGAAGTTTCTGGAGCAAGTTCAAGGGCAGCCCTGCATAGAGCAAGTTCAGTAGTCCAGTCTAGAGGTGATCATTGTGTGCATGACTGTAGCTAGGTCAGCACAGGATAGGTAGGAGACCAGCTGCTGGGCTTGGCAAAGGTGAAAGAATGCTATCCTGGCTGTACTTGTGACCTGTGCCTCCAGTATAAGACTGTGAAAATGCACATGTGCAAAAAGCTGATTGTGATGTGCTATACTTGTATTGTTAGGAAGGAACAGTTGATGCAACCTGCCAAGCAACCATGAACATGAGCCAAACCAGCAGGTGTTTGAGCATCCCTAATTATAGTGGGAAATTTGCTTGACCTGCAAAAATAAAATGGATAGGAGAGAACAGGGATCTGGTCAATGACAAATGGATGGACCATCTATCAGCTACTTCTCTGATTGTAGAAGGCATAGAGGAAAGGGCAGTTCCTTCACAGTGTAGAGTTCTTATATACTTTCCAGTGGTCCAGGGTAGAGCAGTCTCAACTGATTAGGAGAATCTCCTCCCTGGAGGAAGGCCAGGTTGCTGGTCGTTTTGGTGGCTCCAAAGAGGAAGGGCTTCTCTCCCAGTAGTGGATGCACCAGTGACAGACTTGAGTTCCAAAATGGTCATCCCAGTAGATTCTGATGGATTGCCCAGAGATTCCTGCAACAAGAGGATAGACCAGGCTCTACATAACAATTACAAGGCCTCCTCAGTAGCCCAGTGGGCTTCCTTCACTGGTTCTCTCTTCTCTAGGGCTATTTATCTCTGGGCTGTCAATCTCTGGATATCAGTAGACAGTCAAAAGCTGAACTGAAGAAAATCACATTGGCTGCAGCCCTCTTGGCCGATGCTTTCCTTGACACCATTCAACTCTCTGCCAGGGCCGTGACAGCAAACATCACTGCCAGGCATAACACTTGATTAAGCAGCTTGGAAGTAGATCCAGCCTCAAACCAAGGTAAGCAGCATTCTGTTAAGGTAGTTAGCCCCTTCAGGCTAATGCCTTATGAAGAACAAGAAAAAGGTGCTCCTGGTGTGGAAGAAGGAAAGTGAAACAAAAAAAAAAAGGTTCTATTCCTTTCGTGACTTCTAGCAAAATTCCAATTCAGGCCCTCAAGAGGAAAATGGCAAGCAAAAACAACAATGTGCCACCTCCTCCTACGACAACTCCTCTGGCCAAACCAAGCCAGGAGTAAGAAAGGTGCCTCAGTATGATTGTAGCAGCCTTGCAGTTTCACCCTGGCATAGGTAGGCAACTCTTCTCAGGGATCTGGAGACAGTCCATCAGCAATTGGTGGGTGGTAGACATAGATGCAAATGGCCATGCACTGGAACGTCAGTCCATTCCTCCCAGCAGATTCATCCAAGCCCAGAAACGTCACTGCCCAGGCAAGCATTGTCTCCTCCTGCAAGAAATCCAGCATCTCTTGGAAATAGGGGCAATAGAGATGGTCCCAGAGGACCAGAAGATATCAGGAGTCTACTTTATCTTCTTCATAGTTCCAAAAAAGAATGGAGACATCTGGGAGATTCTGGACTTCAAATGTCCAAACTACAGAATAAAGGAAAGGGAATTCAAGATGGAGACATTCAGATACATAATTTCTGCAATCCAGAAAGGGGACTTCCTAGCCTCCATAGACCTGGTATAAGCTTATCTTCACAGAGATTTCTCAGGTTAACCTATAATAGAAGTCATTACCAGTACCGAACTGTGCCCTTTGGTCTGAAAATGGGCCTGAGAGTCTTCACCGAATTGCTAGCCTTGCTTATAGCTGTGAGGTATGTTGATCTTTCTATATGTGGATGATATCATCAGGATCTCCTCTCTTCAGCAAGGCCTGAGGGATGTGGAACAAATAAGTGCAAACCTGGAGACCTATGGCTTTGCAAACAAATGTGAGAAGAGCTGCCTGGTACCTGCCTAACAGGTTATTCATGTAGGGTTCACCATAGACACAGTACAGGACTAGGTTCTATCTCAGGAATGGCAGGGCAAGATCCTATGACAAGACGTCAGTCAGCAGTCTTAGGTGAACATCATTACACTAGCAAAAGCTGCTGGGGATGCTGGTATCCTGTCAGGAGGTAATCCCCTGGGTGAGATTCTGAGTGGGTTCTTTTACCCTTCCAGCATGAGAAAGCTTTCTGGCAGCACCATCTCATTCCACTCTCAAGTCAGTTTCTGCAGGAACTTAAGTCGTTTTTGCAGTCTCCAGGCAGGCTGCAGATGGGTATGCCTCTAAAGAAACCAGCAAGATAACTGGTCATGACAAATGCCAGCCTTTGGGGATGGGGAGTATACTCACAGGGGAGGATGCTCAACAGACCTTCCCAGTTACCCAAGCTAGAGAGGCGCATCAGTCTTCTGTAGCTCTGGGCAATCAGATTGGGTCTCCTAGCTGTTCAAGACTTCCTGGTAGGGAAGGATTTCCTTATCCACAAGGACAACACAGTGGCAACATCCTACATCAACTGCCAGGGTGGCACAAAATCATATTCTGTGTGTAGAAGCAGCTCAGATTCTTCTGTGGGCAGAGACCCACCTGAAGGCCCTCAAGGTGGTTCATGCAGCCATAGGATTCTCAACCTCCAGGTGGGGCCTAGAAATCTTCTGGAATTACAACTGATCTCCAGATTAAAGAGAACCATTCCCTTGAAGAAAATGGCTGCTTTGGACGGTGGACTTTATGGCATTATACCCTGCTGAGGACCTGGCCTTCCCAAGACTCCAACCCCAAATCTCCAGGAATTTCTAAGCTTGGACATGCCAGGACATTCAGTGGCAACTGAAACAGCTGACATCGATGTTGAGCCTGGAGATCTTTCAAACAGTTTGCCAGTGCTTTGGAGATGTAAGAGTAGATCTTTTGCCTCAGCAGACAACCATCATTTTCCACTGTTCTTTTCTATAACCAACTGATCTCAAGCACTGGGTACAGTTGCTCTGACATGCAAAATGGCCAGACAGCTGCTGTATACCTTCTGTCCCACTCAGCTGCAACAAAGGGTCCTGCTAAGGATCATAGGTCTTGAAGCAGATATGGTCATGATTGTTCTGTGCTGGCCCTGCAGGGCATGGTTTTAAGACCTGGTGTGGCTGTCATGCAGGGACCCATGGTGTTCTGCAGCTGGGAAGGAAAGTTCTCTCAGGTGCCTCTTCTACCCAGACAGATTAAAAGAGGCTGTGGTTATACCACTCTTAAAGAAGCCAACCCTGGATCGTTTGGATCTTTTCAATTACTGCCCAGTCTTGAATCTTTCATTTCTGGGTAAGGTAATTGAGAGAGCAGTGGCAGAGCAGCTCCAGAATTTCCTGTATGACCCATCGGCATTGGACCCATTCCAGTCCAGCTTCCCCCACCCCAGCCATGGGATGGAGACTGCATTGGTTGCCCTCACAAACAGTTGGATTGAGACGGGTCAGCGCTGCTGCTATTGCTTGTGTTCGACACAGTCGATCATAATCTTCTGACCCACTGCCTCACTGATGTAGGAGTTCATGGGGTAGCCTTGAATTGGCTCACCTCATTTGAGACAGGTCAGCGCTGCTGCTATTGCTTGTGCTTACAGCAGCGTTCGACACAGTCAATCATAATCTTCTGACCCACTGCCTCACTGATGTAGGAGTTCATGGGGTAGCCTTGAATTGGCTCACCTCATTTCTCCAAGGTCAGGGAGAGAGGGTGGCACTGGAAGAGAAGGTGTCAACTAGGCACCCCTTAGTATGTGGGGTTCCTGGGGGCAGTCCTCTCTCTAATGCTGTTTAATATCTACAAGTGCCCCCTTGCCCAACTGGTGTGGAGTTTTGGGCTGGGGTGTGACCAGTATGCTGGTGACACCCAACAATATCTGTTGATGGGTGGGCAGCCAGATACTGCCCTGGCAAATTTGGCTGAGGTGCTGAAGGCTGTGGTGGGATGGTTGAAACAGAGCTGGCTAAAACGGAATCCTACCAAGACAGAGATTCTGTGGCTGGGGAGGGGGGGTTCAGGTATGCCAACTCCCAGTTCTTGATGGTGTGCCCTTAACACCGGCTCCAACTGTCAAGAGCCTGGGTGTGGTTCTGGATGCCTCCCTATCAGTGGAAGCCCAGATCACAAATGTTGCCAGACTGGTGTTTTTCCAGCTATGCCAGGATAGGCAGCTGGCTCCCTCCCTGCCCTAGCCATAGTAATTCATGCAATGATCTCCTCCAGATTAGACTACTGTAACTCACTCTATGCAGGGTTACCCTTGAGACTGATCTGGATATTCTAGCTGGTCCAGAATGCAGTGGCACAGGTCCTTATGGGGGACCCTGTGAGCAGTACATATTCAACCTGTGCTGTGCAAGCTGCACTGGGTCCAGGTGGAGTACTGGATCAGGTTCAAGGTTTTGGTGCTAGCTTTTAAGGCCCTTAATGATCTGGGACCCCCATGTATCTTTGGGACCGCCTCTCCTGTACTCAGCAGGTAGAACTTACTGGTGGTTCCTGGCCCTGGCTCCAATCTGGTGGAACACACTGCTGAATAACATCATGGCCTGTGGGGCTTAATGCAGTTCTGTGGAGGCTGTAAGGCAGGGATGTTTTGCCAGGCATTTGGTTGAGGACAATGATGGTTCCCATCTGTCTGGCACTCCTGTTTCTCCTGCCTCCCCCCCCCCAAGGCAATAGTACAATCGGAAGTTTAGTGTCATCTAAGTAGGTCAATGGTTATATATTTTATTGTTTTAACTGCGAATGTAATATATGAATGTTTTTTTAATTACCGTATTTTCCTGCGTATAAGACTACTTTTTAACCCAGGGAAATCTTCTCAGAAGTGGGGGGTCGTCTTATACGCCGGTACGCCAGAAGCATCAGCACAGCTCTATATTTTAACTGGAAAACTCTATATTTTAACTGGAAAAGTTGGGCAACCAGACTTACTAAACCTCATAGCCTGGAGGCTGGGTGGCAGCAATTTAAGGATGCAGGCAACTCTGTTACAACAACCCTTTTGGCTCTGGGAAAGTTTCCGCTAATGCAAAATAAATAAATAAAATAGGGTGTATAACAGCACATAGAAGGTGTTTCTATCTTGGTGTGCTGAGAGGGAACCGTCTTCTTTTTCTCCAGTCAGGCTAGGACAAGGGTCTGAGTACCAGCCCCCTGAAATACCAAGTAGGAGACCTTACAGCAATAATGGGAGCTTAGAAGGGGTAACGTTTGCCCACCATCCTTCTCCTCAGGTTAAGAGATTTCTTAGAGAAGCCATCATGCTGAACCTGCTGGCGGCACACAGGCTCCCCATTTGGAACATGAAATCAGTTCTGAAGGCTCTTCCTACCCATGGCCACATGCCCCCTCCAGGAGCTCACCTTTAAAACCCTCTTTTTGGTGACTCAGCCCAAAGGATTTCAGAGATACATGTCTTTTTGTGGATAAAGGCCCCTGTATTTTCTATAATTACAGGGTAGTACTCTGCATTCATCCCTAAACTAAACTGAGCCTTTCACAGGTTTGAGGATTTGACACTCCCTGCCCTTTTCCCTTAACCCTAAACATCTACAAAGACAGGGGCCTTTTGTAAGTCAGATACCATGTTTGTTTCCTTTAGACCAGGGTTCTCCAACATGGAGCCCTTGGGTGCCATGGCGTCTGCAGATATCTTCCTGGCACTGACCAAAAGTTTTTAGAAAGTGGGTGTGGCTTTTGCCCAGACAGGGCTTCTGATCAACCATAGGAGATCTGATTGGCTGCATAGATATTTTAACAGTTGCTTTGACCATGGCTGACACCACTGTATGACTAAAGATAAGCTGTGTTTATCCAAGAAAATATTTTAAAACAATATGCTCATTTAAAAAGACATCCTGTTAAACAGGGCTTCTGCCTGAAACGTTGAAGAGTTACTAATAGAGTTATGCATGACTTCTTGAGATTTTGCAGTAGGTTCTCTTGTGCAGTCTCTTGTGACAGCTATTGTGACAGCTATTTTGTGGTTGCACCCACCATCCAATGTCTGAATTCCAAAGGTGCCCATAGACTCAAAGTTGGGGACCCCTGTTTTAGACAGTCCTCCTTGGGTAACGAGAGTCTCAGTTTCCACACAGAGCAGGTGAATCAATGGGTGTATTACACTAGTGTGTAAAAGTTGGGGGTTGGAACCAGTGTTCCCTCTAAGCTGAGTTAGTGTGAGCTAGCTCACAGTTTTTTAGCCTCCAGCTCACAGATTTTTGTCTTGGCTCAGGAAGGATGGCTCCAGAACAAACTAATTTATGCAGTAGCCAAATTGCTTGCTCTCAACTTTAATGCCAGTAGCTTACAAAGTAGAATTTTTGCTCCCACAGTTAGAGGGAGCATTGGTTGGAACCCCCTATCTGGTGTTCTACAGTAGATGGGTTCTACAGTAGGCCCTATCAAGTTGAAAGGTGAAGTTTCCCACCCTGGATTACCTTGTTTATCTCTATCCTCTTAGTTGAGACTACCCCACCCTGCCCCACTGGAGAATGGAAAGTTTGTTCACTTACTGTGAAATTTCCCTTCTCAGTGGTCCTAGGGTGAGCAGTTGAAATGGAACCTCAAGTATGCTTCTGGGAGAGAGACCGAACCCTTGATGGCAGACTTAGTTCTGTACTACATTTCCTCAGTTCTCAGTCCTCAGTTCTTGACATGTTATAGCAAGAGTTTTTCATGTTTGTCATTATATTATGGGAATGGGATCACTTTGGTACTGGTTTGGAAGATGGGAGGAGCCATCAAAAAGACAAGTGACCCTACCTGCCTCCAGGGAGGAATCTTTTCTCATTAGTAGAAACTGCCCCATCCTAAAACCACACACAAAAAGGAAATTCATGGTAAATGATCAGGCTTTCCATTTTCAGCAGTATCTGTATGACTTTTGATTTTATATATGCTAGTGGACTGTCTTAATTCTTTTTAAAAACAAAGTAAAAATAGTGCCTAAGTGAATGAGAACTATGGTTGACCAGAACCAGGTCAACCCCAGCTTATTTTGCACCCTAGGCGAGGATCCCTTCTGGTGCCCCGCCCTGTGCGCCCACCAATTTTCAAGGCTCGGAGGGTGGGGTGTGGGAGGAGGGGCCCTGCACCCGTGCCAACCTCCAGCCGGGGCCTGGAGACCTCCTGGAATCACGACTGCTCTCCTGAAGAAAGGGGCCACTTGGGGAGGGTGGGACTGGGGGACATTCTGCCCCGCAGAGCTCCCTCCCCTCCCCACCGCTGCCCGCAGATCTCCGGGAAATCTCCAAACCATTTAACCCATGCATTTGCAGTGGCCGGCATGCTTGCTTCGCTCTGCGCCGCCGCCAGTCCCGTTATCCCAAGGCAGGAGGAAAGGGAAAGCCTGGCAAGATGTCCTGCTGCTGCAGCAGCAGCTGAAAGAGGCGAGACTGAGATGCTGATGCTGCCGCCATGGTGCCACCCTGGCTGGAGGTGAGCGCACGCCGTGGGGAGCCCCCTCTTTGTGCCCCAGCGATGTTCCTGGCCCACAAGGCTGCACAGCCGGGTGGAGCCCTGCCAAGCCCGGAGGCCCCACTGCCAGCCCCCGTGGCCGAGCTGAGTGACGCCGAGCTGGGCAGTTGCAGTAAAGAGGAGCTGGTGTGCTGCCTGTGCCTCTTGGGAGAGCGGTGGCAGGAGTGGCGAGGAGGACTGGCCTCCCCTTGCCCCCACCGGCCCTGGCGCTGAGCAGGAGGACTCTCCCGTGCAGCAAAGAAGGGCATGTGGGCCCCCAGCCCAGCGCCCCCATGATGGCTCTGTGCTCTAGGCGAAAGTCTAGTTCACCTAGTGAGCGAGCCGGCCCTGACCAGAACCCTACTCTTTTCCATCCACTGTATTTTTGAAATTCAAGGAGGAGTGGGGCAATGGCTAGGAAGATACAATGTGAGTTTCCGGTCCCTGCCATTCACAGGTGAACTTTGAGCATTTGGCTATATTGTGCTCTGGGACAACAAATCCTTCAAAACCAATATTCTAAAATGTGGCTTACACTCTAGAAACAAGCTTAAGTTTGTTAAAGTATGGCTAGATCAAAGACTTCCCAAACTATAAACTCTCTAATCTTAGCTATGTGCACATGGTGAGAAGAAAGAGCACAATAACCTGGAGAACTTCTGTTTATTTATGTCACAAAAACTGTGGTTGTTCATGATGTTTGAATGCAGCCATTGTAATGATGGATATGATATTATGGGAGATAAAGCAGTACAGTGACAGAATGTGTGAAGAAGTGCAGATACTTTCCTTTTGCTTGTGTGCGTGGCTAGTAGAAAGTTGCTTTAAAGGGCCATTGTGGATTGTGTTGCCAACGTCTAAGTGGGGCCTGGAGATCTCTCAGAATTACAATTGATCTCCAGACATCAGAGATCAGTTTCCCTGGAGAAAATGGTTGCTTTGGATAGTGGACTCTATGGCATTGCACCCTGCTGAGGTCCCTCCTTTTTCCAAATCCTATCCTTCCCCAGGCTCTACCCTCAAATTTTATGGAATTTCCCAACCCAGAGCTGGCAACCCTAGCTGGGGACACTGCTCAAGATAGGGTTGCCAACCTCCAGGTGGGTCCTGGGGATCTCCCAGAATTCTAGTTGATTTTCAGATGACAGAGACCTGTTCCTCTGGAGAAAATGGTTGCTTTGGACCTATGGCATTATATTCTGCTGAGCTTCTGTTCCTCCTGCCCCTCCCCCAAACCCTGCCTCCCCCCCCAGGCTCCACTGACAAAATTTCCAGGGATTTCCCAAGCCAGGGTTAGCAACCATAGCTCAAGAGCATAATTCTGTGTAGCCCATACATATGCGGATATTTTGGAACTGCCCAATAACAGAGCTCTGCCCTCCTATGCCAGGCCAACACTGTACTGCCAATCATGCAGCATCATGGCCAGATCTAAGGTAGGAAGTTTTTGAACTTTCTTCATATTAGCAGTCACAAGCTTGTTCTTGCCTGTCCTCTGCATGCAATTCTCCTCCTATTTTTCCCTGCAGTAGTCTTCTAAACATTTCCCAGCAGTAGCCTTCTAATATTTCTAAATCCATTTGCTTGCCCTTGTTCTTTCAATGCCTTGGCAATCTTTGGTGTTTTGTTTTTGTGTGTGAGCAAAGAACAAGGATTGGAGTCTAATTCCAGGTTCTTTCCTGAAGGTTTCTTAACTCAGAACAGGTTACTTTCCCCTCTCCATGTGCCCATCTGTTATGTTGGTGTAGTAACTATTATAGTAATGTGAAACAAGATGAGCTCCTTTGATGGATAGCCCTGTGTGTGGAGTAGGCCTGAGGCTGATTGGATTTCTTCACCCCTCAAATGTTATATTTCTGTGACCTCAGAAATGGGCCCACAACTTCAGTCTTGTGGTGGTAAATGTATAGTAGTCACTTATCTCAATGGGATTTTAATTTCTTTTGGGTGATGAAAAGTAAGGAAGCCTTGGTAGGACTGTGCATGTTGGGCTGAATATGGTTGGTGATGACAGTTTTCAGCTCAGGGTGGCTTACAACAAAATAATATACAAATCTCAATTTAAAACCAAGTTAAAATAATCCAATAATTACCAATAAATAGAAACTCCATACATACATTAAACAACAGATCTGTACAACTGCCAAAGCCTGTTAATATTCTATTAGCCATCTTCCATACTTTATGTGGCAAGTCAAATCCTGTGGGCCTCTCGTTGGTGATGATCATGTTATGGATATCAGGTAGAACTGATCTCATCCATGTTCACAACCATTCATTCCCTAGATCAAAATTTTGTGATCACGGGATTTGTGTAAATCTTACTGCTGGGTGTTGGGACTTTAGTCTGGATAGGCCCGCATCAGCTATGTCTTTGTGGATGGGTAACTCTCTGTTTTCAGTTATCTTTCTGTATTCATGAAGAAGAGCATCTTGCCTTCAGAGATGTGGGGGAGCAATATGGCACAATGTAGGTAGCCAATCGGTCGGAGTGGGTTTAATACATCTACTGATCATTCTCATTGTTGTATTGAGTTTGTGGACTCAATATCAAGCAAGTTTGTGAACATGGGGGTGGGCTGCTGAGTCACACTGAAGCACCGTATTCCACAGTACTACACACCAACCCCAAAGGTGAGCATCTAAGCAGACGCACCCCAAGTTCTACCACATAATTTTTGGAGAATGTTTTTTCGTGTGTGTATTTTCATTGCTACATTGGTAAGATGGTGTTTATAGCTCAAGGTCCTGTCCAAGGTAATGCTAAGGTAACTTAAGTGTATGTTTGTGTTAAGTCAGGAGCCGTTAAGGTAGACATTCAGCTCATGGATGGCAAAATTATTATTGAGATGGAAACAGGAGAATTCTGTTTTTCCTGGAATTGGGGTAAGCCACCATTTACAGTAGTAGTTAGCCAAAATTTTGAGGTCCTTAATCAGTATTTTCTCAGTCCTTTCAATTGATTTGTGTTTTACTGCAATTGCCATGTCATTGGCATAAGCAAATTTCCTGGATATTGTCTTGGGAACATTAGAGATTTATAGATTGAAAAGAACTGGAGTGAAGACCAAGCCCTGGGGTAGACCATTATTCAGTTTCTTCTGCTTGCTGATTGGCTGACCCATAATTACTTGGAAAGTTCTGTCACTCAGCATCCAGAGGAGTCAGCTGTGTTAGTCTGTTGCTGCAAAATAGTAAAAAGCCCAGTAGCACCTTTAAGACTAAGAAACTTAATTGGAGCATAAGCTTTCGAGAAACACAGCTCTCTTCATCAGATGCATCTGAGAGGAGAGCCATGTTTCTCAAAAGCTTACGATACAATTAAGTTTGTTTTAAAGGTGCAACTGGGCTTTTTACTATCACGCAGCATGTTATTTAAGAGTCAAGATAATGTTCTGCAGGGGAAAACTTGTAAAAACTTGTACAGCAGACTATTCCTCTAGACTGTGTCATAAACAGCAGTCAGATTGACGAAAACTGCTGATGTCTTAAGAAATTTCTGATACTCTGCCTCAGTGAAAGTTGTTAAGCTGAGAACATAGTCTTCACAACTATGACGGGGTCTAAATCCTGCTTCCTCTATAGGAACATGTTTGGTAATCTGTCACTGATTTATTCAGGATTAGCCTCTTGAGGAGTTTATAACAGGAGATCAGAAGGGAAATACGTCTGTAACTTTCTGCCAGATGTTTTGGTTTTCCAGGTTTCAGAATAACAACTACCTTTGCTTTCTTGAATTCTCCGGGAATCTTTCTGTTCTTATGATGTCAGTGAGAAACTATGCAAGCTGCTTCTTAGTGAACATGCCGCTGTTGATCAGGAACTCATTATGGATGCAACCAAAGCCTGTTGCCTTGATGTCCTTCAGTGCCTTAGAAATCTCATCAGCTCTGAAGTCCCCTGACAGCTTGCAGTCTTCAGGGCAGGTGTGTTTCAAAATCTGGAGTTCTTTTTTATCCTGATTATAAAACCTCGGTCCTTCAGAGCTCTGGATAGGGATACCAGTTGGGCAGCTACTTGCTTTGATGTTACCTCTGGATTTCCTTGGAGCACAAGTGGGCATACACCTAGTATTTTTAAACAGGCTCCAGGATTTCCTACTGGAATGCCTGAAATTGAAATCTGCAGTTGCTTCAGTCCATTTTTGTCTATGTGCAATGTTGAGTTCATGGCTTAATTCATCTGCTACTTCTGGGTCTTTGCTGTCGAGGAAATTTTTATATAACCTCTTGCTCTGATCACTCCAGCTTGGAATATATTCTTTCTGCTATCCTCAATGTGCCTTTTGGCCATAGACATAACAGCTCCAACAGATTGGCAGTAGTTATTGTGTGTTGGAGGGACCCATCCAAGACACCGATCCAGATCTTCACTGAAACTTTTCCAGTTTGCCCTCTTAACGTTCCATTGTGGTCTTGGAAAACCTGATAACTGGTATTTGGATTCCTAGCTCAAGGATTACAGGTTGATGCTGGCTGTGTGGGAAAGCCTCAAGAACAGGTCTGGATATAGGCAAGGGCTGACTTCTCTGGTCAGATGAGCCAAATGTTAAATCAGGGTTGAACTCTCTATTCCATGCTGCTGATCTGAAGGTGCCTCTGTCTTTAGGATTGAAAATGAGATGCAAGCCACGTTCTTCTGCCATGTTGACAAGTTGGCAACCCTGTATGCAGGTGATGCCACAAGATTAGCAGATGTCCTCTGGTGTGATGTGGCAGGCATACCTTCCCATTGTAACCATTCTTCCATTCTGGAGTCTGATTTCAGGGAAATGCATAAAAAAGCAGCTGCTGGAATGATCGTGCAAAATCTGTTCACATGTGACCTTCCCAAAAGAATCCATGGAGACATGCATCTTATGGTAGGATAAGGCATTGCCCAACACAGTGAAATTTTCTGAAATCAATATTTAGAAGCCAGTGTTGGTAGAAACTTCTGAGTTTCTGTAATGGGGAAGGAATTTTAACACAGGTGGATGTGTGTTCTGACTTACACTGTGCCCCATTTTAGAATGGTGTTTGGCTCTGCTGCATTTTTTTGTAATTGTAATGGCAGCATTGGTGGGTACGATGCTGGCCTGCCACCAAGGCTGCTGCTGTAATAGTTGTCCCATGTCATAGTGCTCCTGTCCTAAAAGAACTGTTCCTGGGAAAGCCATGAGGAAAGGCTGTCAGTGGAGTGTGATAAAAGATTAACCTAATTAAAGCATCAAAAAGTAAGGCATAACATTTGAGCTGCATCATGTGTTGCAAAATTCTTAGTTGCTTCCATGTCAGAACCCCATATGTCAATATAATACATAATTGTATGCTAGCAGGGGCTTTCTAGAGCATATGTATGCGGCAGTAAAGATAAGAACTGCCTGCCCGGATCTCAGTCCAGCATTCTGTTTCCCACAGTGGCCAGTGAGATGCCCCTGGGAAATGTACAAGGAGAGCACGAATAGCTGGACAGGAGATGGACGCACATTATAATCTATGTGTAGGAATTTGGAGTTAATGCTTGAAGTGGCCATTTCCATCCTTTAAGAAAAAATTATTATTTACTTAGCCATTACCATCCTTGGTGGCCACACCCCCATAGTACTAGTTTCTCTTCTCGGATGACCCATTTTCTTATCATTCCTTTCTCTCTCACACTTTTGTGGGATTTCTGTCTTACACGATATAAATAGTACAGGGTTTCCTTTGGGGTCAACTCTCTCTCGAAGGTTCTACTTTTTTGAAACAGAAGTTCTGTTGAGTATTCAAAACAGTATATGCTCTGCACATGTAGAGGGAAGGGAGATTGTGCCTGCTCATCCTGCTCTGTATGTTTGTGCAGGCAACTGAAAGTCTGCAGTGGGTCCCACTCCCTACCCTGTTCACATGTAATTTCCTCCATGCATATATGGTCTATATGAATTATATGTGAATAGGGGCTCACTGATGGTATTGGGCTGTATGAATGCACATCCAGGGTCAAGGCCAGTGGGGGTGATCCTCTTCCTTCTGTGCTCATACAACATGTGTAATTTTGAAAGCCTGAATATGTTTATACATAGCAATACTATATAGCCTAATACATGATGGGGGAATGTCGTATATAGCTAGAAAGATTTTGAAATGTTTTATTACAACCATCCCCTTGAGGGAATGAGCAAACCATATTCACATTTGAAACCACTACTTTTGTTCTGATGCAAGGATGCAATAATATTCTCAAAATATTTCTGGGTGTGGATGTCCTAGCACAGATGGGAGTTCAGGAGTGCAGCCATAGGCCCAGTTCCAGTACCAAATGAAAACACGGTTTATTTTAACGATGGTTATTTTTCGAACCCTGACCTGGATAGCCCAGGCTAGCCCGAACTCATCAGATCTTGGAAAGTAAGCAGCGTTGGCCCTGGTTAGTATTTGGATGGGAGACCTCCAAGGAATACCAGGGTCATGATGTTGAGTCAGGCAATGGCAAACCACCTCTGAATGTCTCTTGCTTTGAAAACCCCACAGGGTTGCCATAAGTCAGCTGTGACTTTGTGGTTTAAAAAGTTTGTGAAACTAGGATTCAGAGCACATATATTTAATCAAATCCAGGTTTGCCATGACAAATTCTGGCTTTATGGCTAGGGATGGGCATGAACTGGGAAAATGTGGTGTGGTTTGTGGTTTGTGTAGGGTTCTCATCCCCCCCGATGGGGATGGGGGGTTCCCTGCTTTCAGGACCCCCATCTGCCACTGCTCAGCTGGCTAGCAGCAGAGCCCTGCACTCGAGCAGCCCCGTCTGCGCCTACATGCCCAGCATGATGACATCACCTGGAGGTGATGTCATCATACAGGGCATGTTGCAGGGGGATGCTGTAGCATTTGAGAAAAATCTCTATGGTAACCAGGAAGGCTCCAGGAAGAGGACAGGAGCCCACCCCCCGCTGGAATATATTAAGGACCTGGCAACCCTAGATTCGTGGCATGTCCGGTTCATGAATCACGGAGTGTCACAAACATTTTGATACTAGATAAAGTGGTTCAGTTTGTGAGATGTTAGAATGGCCCCCTGGTGTGCTAGAGCCACCAAATTCACGGGGGATCTCTGGCTGGCTCTCCTCTACCTTCCCTCTAAGTGTGCAAGCTAGAGCATCAAACACAGCCAATACTCCCTCCAAGCTGTGGAGTCTTGTGAACAAAAATTCTACTTTGTGAGCTACTGGTATTAAAGTTGTGAGTGAGTGATTTGGCTACTGCGTAAATTAGTTAAACTAATTTATAGTTTAGCTATAAATTATATAATATATAATATAATATATAAAAATCTGTGAGCTAGCTCACACTAAGTCAGCTTAGAGGGAACATTGTTCACAGGAGACCTTCCCCTGAGGCTCCTCTACATGCCCTCCAAGTTATGTGCAAATTGGACTTAGGGGGTCTGAGTTATGGGCCCCCCCAAAGAAGATGCCCCCAAGAAAACCACCAGGCACAACTTCATAAGTGTATAGAATGCAAGCAACATACACTCAAAAGCACAGGGAACCTCACCCTGCCATCTGCTCCCCTACAATCTCTCCAAATTGGGAGAGGATTCTTTTTTTAATTTATTTTTTTGTATTTATACCCTGCCCTCCCCACAAGCAGGCTCATGGCAGCTTACAAGAGCATGAGTGCCCACGCATAAAAACAAGATAAAACAATAAAACCATTAATATCAACATAAATAAAGTCCTCAGTAGAACCAAGATGATCTTCAAATAAATTACAAGATGATATCGGTCTTCCATTGGAGGTGGTATTGTCCTGTAGTTGGTACATAGCCAGTCCAGTGGTACCAGTGCCACGCAATATTATGGCAGATCTTCCGAGGGCTGTCCCCCTGGCCCCATTGTTACCCACACCGGTGGTGGTGGTGGTAGTGGCGGCCCCTACGTGAAAGCCTGGCGGAAGAGCTCCGTCTTGCAGGCCCTGCGAAACTGTGTAAGGTCCTGCAGGGCCCTGATCTCCTCCGGGAGCTCATTCCACCAGGTAGGAGCCACCACTGGAAAAGATCTGGCCCTGGTTGCAGCAAGCCTTACCTCCCTGGGGCCTGGGATCACCAGGCGATCTTGTGTCCCCGACCAACAGGGCTACATGGAGGGTCCAGGAAGCAGTCAATTGCCTTGTTGTTGGCAAGATGATTGCTGTGGAAGGCCAACCCTTTTCCCTTGTGGAGGATGTTGCCTTTCACCAGCTGCAGTGACAGCATGGCCCAGACTCTAAGTGTGGGAACAGTCCTGCCACCGGGCTACAAAGTGGTTCTGCTCCATGTGTATGGGGTGGATGCAGAACACACGGTGCAAAGCATCGCTGCTGTGTGAGACAGATGAGCCTGAGGGAGTGGATGGGAAGTGGCAACATGGGCAGTGGCAACATTGTTCATGGCTACATGGTCACGGACGCTGGTGCCAGCATGCTACCCAAGCATGTGTGCCTCAAAGGCATTTTCTGCCTGGCACACACACTTCAGCTGGTGAAGCCAAAAAAGAGAGCTGCTGAGTCCCTTTTATGGCAATCCCTTATTAAGGCCACTAGAGAAAAAGATAATGTCAGCTTCTGGAAAATCATCTCCAATATACAAACCAAGACTTCCAATGCCCCCAATCCTATCTCTGCAGAAGCATGGGAAGAGCATTATAACAGCTTATTTAGGGATCAGCAGTATCTTGCTCCTCCTGATATTCTTCTAGATCAGTCCACACAATGGCCTCCAGTCTTCGTATCTGAAACTACCTTGTTAATATCACAATTGAAATCTGGAAAAGCACCAGGAGGTGACTTTATAGTTGCTGAGCTCTTAAAATCGCACCTAGATTGGTGGGCTCCAGTCTTGGCTAATCTTTTTTCCTATATAGATGCCTCAACTCAGATTCCCAAGGACTGGGGCTTTGCTATAATTGTTCCTTTATTTAAAAAGGTCCCTATGATCCATTGAACTACCGACCAATTAGTCTTCTGAATGTGATTTGTAAGTTATATACTAAACACCTCTGTCAGAAGCTGTGTGAATGGCTAAATCATAGCAACTTACTTGAAATTGAACAAGCTGGTTTCATACCTGGGCACGCTACTATTGATCTTAGTCCTAGATTATTTTATTTTTAAATATTTGAAACATCAGAAGACTATCTTGTACGCGGCCTTTGCGGACCTCAAGGCGGCCTTTGACTCTGCTTCTAGAGGAAGACTTTGGGCCATATTGGCTGACATGGGTATCGATAGAAGGCTATTGCTTCTATTAATTAAACTGCATGAAAATAATGACATCCAAGTAAGACTCACACAAGATGGGAAACTATCAAAAATAATTCCAGTGCAAAAAGGAGTCAAACAAGGTTGACTTTTGACTCCCTTCTTATTTAACATCTATGTTAACTCTTTAATCACATGCCTTCATTCAATTGATACTCATGGTTTGCTGACGATGCTGTTCTTTTATCCTAGACAAAGTTTGGCCTGAAGCGAGCCCTGATAAAATTTAAAGAGCAATGTGATATCGAATTACTATCTATTAATTTCTCTAAAACTAAAATTGTCCGTTTTGGTAACTCATTCAGGAAGTTCAACTGGAATATTAAAGGAAATGCCATAGATCAAGTTAAGAACTTTCAATACTTAGGTATTACCTTTTTTATAATTCCAAATTCTCAGCACATCTGTCCTCTTCAGCTAACCTGGCAGAGAGAAGTGCAAATGCCATTCTTAGATTAGTTAGAAGGAAAGGTGCAGGCTTTCTCCCCATGGCCTTAAAAACCTTCCAGGCAAAATCATTGGCTCAACTCTGTATGGCTCACAAATTGGACTTTCTGCCAGTCTAAAGACCCTTGAAAGGGTTCAGTCTAAATTTCTTAGATCTCTATTTGGTGTTCCTAGAAGCACTTCTAATGTAACACTTAGGCAAGAGACTGGGCTACTCAGAGTCAAAGCAAAGGTCTGGGAACAGGCTATAACATTCTGGCTAAAAATTCATTACAACCCGAAGGGTTTAATACCTTACCTTTTAGCCTCGGACCCTTACCCTGCATGGTCCACACAAATTCTTAATAAGTTAAATCAGATTGGCCTATTCCCAGAAGATCTCTTCTATGGAAGCCTATACAAGGCAAGAACAGCTGTCGGGCAGAGGCTTTGTGATATTGAATCACAAAATGAAGAAGCTTTGCTACCCAAGAACTACAGAAGTATAAAATTTTGGCCTAATTTTACTGTTGCCCCTTATTTAGTTAACATTACCTATGACCCCTATAGATGGGCCTTTTTCAGAGCCCGTTTTGAGGCACTCCCTTTCGCTGTACTGCAAGGTAAATTCACTCGACTTCCAATGCATGTACGTATATGCCCATGCATGGTTAATATGGTGGAATCAATTATTCATGTCCTCCTGTTCTGCAGATTCTATCAGGCAGAATGAGACCATCATATACTACCCCTTCTGTCTAGATTTAGCCCTCTGCAGTCTTATCTTGACTTTAGGCCAGAAGTCCTTCGTAAATTCCTCTTAGAAGACCTTCAGAGCTCAGTGACTTACACTGTGGCAAAATTTTGTTGCTTAGCTACTAGGAAATGCAAACTTATTTTAGTTGGAAAAAATTGTATGATTCTCTTATTAACATTATTTTATGTTATGAATTTTATTAACTTTCTCTTGTTTATGTTTTTATACTATTCCCATGTTATTACTGTTTTTAATAACTCCAATTTTATTAAATTTTCCAGGCAGATCTGATGATTTTAATATCTCCCCCTTTCATATTGTTCTAACAAAATCACCTCTAAAGTGGCCAAATTTTGCCCCTTGGCAAGATCAACAAGGAAGCAGCTGTTCAAGTCTTCTTATTAATTGTCCCTACTATTGAAATCAGCTTGCCATGCTGCCTGGAAATTTTATTGTTTGCAAATGTGCTGATAAATATTAGTGTCAATCATGACTGATCTATGATTGTAACTAATAAAGAACTAAGAACTTCAGTTGGTGGTGAAGGATGCTCTGGGGCTGGAGAGTATGGTAAAGGCTAGCTGAGACACTGCCCCCCTTGAGATGCAGTCCTTGCTCAAGACCTGCCAGTGCCTGGCCACCCACTTCTCACACAGCATCAAGTCTGCCCGTCTGCTGCGTGTTGGGGATGAGGAACTCCACCTACGTCATGATTGCGTGTTTGGTGGAGCAGAAGAGCACTGTGCAGGTTGTCATCTCCTCCATGACCATCCTGCATAGGGAAGAGGGAGCTCAGCATCAGCTCCAAGAACTGGCTGACCCTCACCCAAATGGTGCATGTCCCGAAGCCCTTCCAGGATACCACTGATGTGCTGTGTGCCCATATGGCCAGCCTGGGGCAAGTCATCCCTCTGATTTGAGGGCTGGACCACGGGCTGGCCTCTGCACTTGGGCCAGCTGTTCTCCCATGTGTCAGAGCCTTGGCAGAGAGGTTGCAGGTGGGTATCACCATGAGGTTGTGTCCTCTCTGCAAAAAAGGAGAGTACAGGCTAGCCTGTATCTGTGACCCTGGATAAGAGGCAGCATTGCTTGCTCTCCTGAATGCAGAGCTCTTGTAATGGAAGTATGAGCTCTGCAAATAAGTGTGGAGGCTACAGGCCTGCCAATATGGCCAGAGGGAATAGAAGGTGGAAGAGGCTTGGGAGGGGGAGGAGCTGTAGCCCAGCACCTCTGCCTCAAAGAGAAGCTACACTACTGGTTGTCAGTAATGAACTGGGAGGTTAGAAGTGACGGGGATGCCAGGTGTGCAATGGCGAAGGATTCAGCAGAAGTGATGGTGAGAGATTACCTCACCAAGTCCCCTGAGCCCACCAACGCTGATCCCCTGGAGTGCTAGTCACACAACGGTGCTATCTGGCCTGATCTCTCTTGGACTCTCTGAGTCCACCTAACACCAAAACCCCAGCAGGAGATAGGAGTTCATGATCAGGAGCATATAAAATGTGAATCCTCAGCATGAACAGAGAGATAGGGGTGGCTCAGAGTCCTGAATCCACCTAACATTGAACCCCCAGCAGGGGGAGAAGAGTTCACAATCAGGAGGGTATAAAACATGGGTCCTCAGCCGAGGCACTTGGCATGAGCAGAGAGCCCTGAGTCCACCTAACACACAAACCCCAGCAGGGGAGAGAAGTTCACAATCATGAGGGTATAAAATGTGGGTCTTCAGCCAAGGCACCAGTAGCTAAGCCCTACTGCTGAACATGAGCAGAGAGACAGGGTGGCTCAGAGCCACCCAATACCCAAATCCCATCAGGGGAGAGGAGTTCATAGTCTGGAGATAATAAATAAATGTGCTCTGCTAGTTCCCTACCTCTCTGTCTAATTGCCAACTGCCAACAGAAGAGAGGGTGTGGAGCTGAGCTGATATAGAGCTTTCTGATCCCATAGAGCAGAATAGGAACTTTGTTATTGGCAGCCAGCAGTGTCTGTTAAGGTTTCTAGGGCTTCTATTGGTATTTCCAAGGTGGGAGAATTCCAACCCCCCCCCCCCCCCGCTTTCTTTTTGGTTTTTTTTTGACTGGAGATAGTCTTTCTGGAAATGTATCCATTCATGTACCGCCATGAACAGCACCAAAGTTTGTGAAAAGTTCGTTATGGGTGCCCTTCTGTGAACATTGCTTCGTGGACCACAAACCGCTCAAAATTCGTGGTGGACGTTACTTTGTGAGCCGGTTCGTGCCCATCCCTATTCATGGCCACCTCTGTAGCCTGGGATGGTGTTACTGGGGAACAAACCAAGATTAAGCCCATTCAAAACTAACTGGTTATTAAACCAAATTTAGATTCCAACTTGATGCACCCTAATAGTTAGTGGAGTGGTTCATATTCAGACAATTGCATTAATTTAATAAAACCACTATTTTGTGTGGTATCAGAACTGATCCACAGACTTGTCACCCTCTCAGTGGCAAAATTCATAGGCACAATAATCAAATATATGAGAAATAATACTAAGAACTTTTAAAATATTTTCCTTGGTTCTAATTTCTGCTTAAGGTGGTAGCCATATGAGCAGTACTAGATAGACAGAGACTCCTTGAACATAATTAAACAAACTTGATTTCCTTGATTTGCAAAGGTCTGCTCATCAAAAGATGTAGTGAATAGATGATCCATGATTAAATCTCTGTACACTTATTAATTTATTAAAATGTTTTATATCCCACCTTTCATATTTCTGTGGACAGGATGGGGATGATTTTTGCTGATTTTTCTTCCTCCCATGTCAGATTTCCAGTTCTCCACATGTGCCAGGGCGGGGGGGGGAGTCTCTTTTTCCCCAGGAGCAACATTTCAGAGGGTATTTGGGAATGAACTGATGGGAGGGTAGTCACACTCTATGGACAACAGCCCTTTCCATACACTGAAATCCTCTATTGGATATAATCCAGTGTTTTCTTGGTAAATAACAGCCATAACAGATCCAGCTACATCATGAGAGACCCAGTTGAATCATTCTCAGCATGCCATTTTTCTGGTCTTAAATAACCTACTGGGATTGATTATTTTTTTAACCGCATTGGAGGAAACATGCAGATCACATCTGTGGTATCTGCATGTTTCTCTTGGTTTGGCAAATGCCAGTGGACATTTGAGACAAGAACATGTCAGGCTGAGGAGGGGAAGTCATTGTGTTATAGCTAAAACTAGTGGCAGGCTGGGACTAAGGAGATTTGGGATTGGATCCAGTGCAAGGACCTTATGAAGTCCGTGCAAGGATTCCTTCTGTGCCCAGCTCTCTTCTCCTCCCAATAACCATTTCTGACCCCAGGAAAGTTTGTTCTTTGTGGGGTCAGATAGGGATTGGCATGAACCTGCCCATGACCCTAAATTTGCAACTAAAATTGCCTGGGTCATGGTTTGTGAGTTGAGGTTTGTGCAGTTTTGTCTCAACAACTCTCTGACATCCCTCCACATGGTTTTCGGAGGTTAGGGCATCTCGTGGCGGGGCGTCAGCTACATCTGTGGCAGCCACACTGGTACCAATCAATTACAATAGTCAAAGCAAAGGGGGGGGGAATAGATTCAGCAGCCCTGGAAACTCCAGTAGTGGCCCTCGAAAGCATGACAGGCAGTGCTGGCCACCAATAAGAGAGCTCCCATTCTGCTCTGTGGGAGCAGATTGATATATATTCCCAGGTCACACGCAGCAATTGTTTTCGGTTGGCAGCAGGCGCACTGCCCATTAGAGGTAGAGACAGAGAGGGAAGGGAACTGGAAGTCATTCCTCCTATGAGGTTTGGGGGTGTTTGGTTCTTACTCAGAACTCTGAGGTACCTGCCCTTCTGCTCAAACTGAGCAGACGGGATTAGCTTCATTGGTTTCTCATCTGAAGGACCCCCCTTTGGGCTTTGTGACTACTAACTCTGGCTGGCTGGGATTGTGTGATGTGGAGTGGACTCAGGACTCTGAAAAGGGTTGCCAACCTCCAGGTGGTACCTGAAGATCTCCTGTGATTACAATTGGTCTCTAGGTAACCAAAATCTGTTTCCCTAGAGAATATGTCTGCCTTGGATTTTGGTTACTATGGAATTATATCCTGCTGAGTTCCCTCCCTTCCCCAAATCTTGCCCTCCCCAGTCTTGACCCCCAAAATCTCCAGGTATTTCCCAATCTAGAGCTGGCAATCCGAAATAGAGAGAAGTATAAATGGAAATCTCTCAAAGAGGTGGAGTGGACTTGGGGCTCTGATCCACCTGTCTCTCTGCTCATACTGGGCAGAGGGCCTTAGCTGCTGGTTGGCTTGCCAGAACGCCCCCCCCTCTCTCATACTTATTTCTGAACACCTCTCTCCAGCTGGGGTTGTGTCAGGTGGACTCAGGGCTCTGAGCCACCTGAACTCCTCAGGCCGAGCAGAGGGGCTTACCTACTGGGCTCCTCAGCTGAGGACCCACACCCTCCCTCATTGGGATTTGTGAACACCTTTCCCAGGCTGGGGTGGTGTTCAGTGTACAGGGCTCTGAGCCACCTGTCTCTCTGCTCATGCCAAGCAGAAGGGCTTAGCTAGGGGGAGGAGGGCGGATGACCACCTCCCAGGCCTGAGGAGGATTGCCCATCTGCAGCAGTGATGTCTATGATGAGGAGGTGGACAGTACTTTGTCCTCCCCTAAGCCAATCCTCACCAAACTTGGAAGGCAGATAGAGGGGCATCCCAGGGAGGTCTGCTGTGAGTTTCATACCTCTAGTTTGTGAGGGGGAATGTTTGACATGCTCCTGCTTAACCTGCGGCTGTCATTTCCAGAGATCACTTTCCTGGGGCATCTGCTTTGGGGGGCTGTAACTTTGGCCCCTGAAATCCAATCCTCACTAAACTTGGAGGGCAAGTAGAAGAGAGTCAGCTGGAGACTCATCACAAGGTTGGCATCTCTAGCCAACATGGAGGCTGTTCTACCACATCACAAATCTCATGAAACAAACTGGTTTGGTAAATACGAAGGTCCGTGAAGGTTTGTAGTTTGTGTGGCCCCACAAACCAAAGTGAACTTCCATTTTCCAGGTTCATGCCCATCCCTAATGTAGAGTAATACCCATACAGGTTGAGGAGATGCAGTGGGGAGGGGTAAGGGAGCAACATTTTCCTCTTCTGTTTCTTTCATCAGTGGAGCTCTGCTCACACAAGGGGCAGGAGGAAGCTGTTTTGCCCCTTCTGCCTCTCCACTACAACTTCCCAACCTGTGTATCTGCTATTCCATAAAGGTCTGGTGACCCCATAAACAAACTTCCCTCCTCCCCAGCAGCCATTTCCAACCATGAGAGCCAGAAAGACCCACTGCCCTTAGTTCTTTCTACCAATGGATCATGGGAACTAACCCTTGGGCTTTAATCTCCACTCATCATGAAGCTTTGCTGGGTGATCTTGGGCTGGTCAGTTTCTCTCAGCCAGACCTGCCTCACAAGCTTCTGAGGCTAAAATGGAGGAGTGGAGAATAGGGGTGTGCAAAAAAAAAATTCGGCCCATTTGGATTCCGCTGAATCGGGCATGAAAAGTACGCAGACAGTGAGTGATTTCAGCTAACGTACTTTATTAGGTGTAGAACAAGACAACTTTAGCCGGCTTATATGTCCCGTGGAACTGCCACCCGTAACACACACCCCACTTCCCAATAGGTTATTACAGTGGCCGAGAGTTTCATAGGCTCTTGGCTGGGAACCTAGCCCACTGATTGGTGCAGGCTAGGATCCGCATAGTCCATTGTCTCTTTGAGTGAAGCTCGACGTTTGCGCTGGACCGCGTGGAGCTCAAGCTGGCCACGTGGTCTGAACTGGATATATTACAGGGCAGAATCAGTTTTGGCTGGCAGTAAAACTCCCGCATGTCAGTTTCGTCAGTGGGAGGCGATTTGGGAGTCTTTTGGCCAGCCTAATGTTAATTTCAGCCCCATTATATCCTATGGGCCATTGAAGTCAATGGCAAAAACATAGGGTATATTCTGGGGGCTGGAGGGGAGGGGGCTTGAGGGAGAGACTCCAAACTTGCAGGGTAGCTGCTGGAGCCTCTCCTCAAGATACCAACCACGTTTCAAGAACATTGGACTAGAGGGTTTAATTCTACGGGCCCTCAAACAGGTTGCCCCTATCCCCTCCATTGTTCTCTATGGTGGGAAAAAAGTAACATTTTTTCCCACCATAGAGAACAATGGAGGGGATAGGGGCAACCTGTTTGGGGGCGGTCCAATGTTCTCCAAACTTGGTATCTTGGGGAGAGACTCCAGCAGCTACCCTGCGAGTTTGGAGTCTCTCCCTCAAACCCCCTCTCCACCAGCCCCCAGAATATACCCTATGTTTTCGCCATTGACTTCAATGGCCCATAGGATATAATGAGGCCAAATTGCTGCCAAAATTCGGCGGCAATTCGGCAGCAAGTCGATTCAGATCAGAGAATCTGAATCGGCCTGCAGCAGCCCGAAAGGGGACCGAATGGGCCATTTTCGGGGGTGCATTCGGTTCGGACGAACCAAATGCACATCCCTAGTGGAGAACCATGCACACAGCCTGGAACTCTTTAGACAAAGGGCAGGATAAAAATATGATAGAAAGTTAAACCCTTCCTCCCATACCATGGTTCTGATCTGGCCCAGGCCCTTCTGTTCATGAAGTAAACGAGTCCAGGAGCTTTGAATATGACCTCCCTAGTGTCTTGTCATGTTTGATGATGGGTGAATACAAGTAATGGGGAGGTTGCTTGTTGGGACTCTTGATGGCAAGTGTAGGCTAGGCCAACACTTTGTAGTGCAGTAAAACTTACTATGACTGCTCAGTATGGGTGCAACAGTTATGTAGATAATACGTAGCAGCACTGATAATTTTAGTTTTAAAATGTTCCAGAGGATTTCATGTCTTTTTTTAGCTACTAATTTCTACAGGCTTGAATTCTGGGAAATATGAAGAAACCGAGGGAAATAATCTGAGTAGGTATGTCTGTGGCTGTGAAACTGAGAAGCACATTTCTTCCCTTCACTTTTTGAAATGTTAAACATGAAACTGCTCTGCTGTTTAGAAGAAAAACACCTTTTGCTACGATGGCCCAGTGACCAGATTTCTGTGCTGGCCGCATCACTTAACTGCTTGCAGGATATTTATGACTAGGTGACTAAAGGGATGTCTCTAATAGCTATCTAACGTATCTTATTAGTCCCAAAAGGACTGAATGAGGTTTTGAATCACTATCTTGGGTTCCGCTACTACTTCTGCCTCCCTTGCAAGGTGATGATATACCACAGTGAGCTTTCAATATTCGTGAAATTGATTGGTATTTTACTTCTAGCGCTGCCAATAAATTACCTTCTTTGTCTATGATGGTTGGAAAGTTTTTTTTAAAAATGCTTATGATTCTGTTCCCCCCTCTCACCTACTCACCTATGGTTAGTTTACTCACCAGTTTCAATCATGGGAGTACAGTGACTATAAATATTCACATATATATTAGGCAGCTCTACTCCACCTGGAACACTGTTTTGCCCCTCATAATTTTTTTAAGCAGGCTTGTAATTTGTATTGTGGCAGTTCCCATTTAAAGAATGGGGGCTTGCTTTCAGATAATTTCTGTTTAAAGTTCTTTAGCTACTACTCCAAGCACAACAAGCTGCTTAAAGAGAGTAGGGGAGAATTTAAAGCAGGGATGACCATCCTGCGGCTGAATTCTCCCCTGCCAGCTATTCAGGGACTGGATTCCCCCAACCAAAATGTCGTTTCTTTCCCCGGTAAAAACTATGTGGGGAGAGTCTGCACATAAAGGGGAAGTGTTGCAGGTCCACCCATTAAGAGGCTGGCTGGAGGCCAGCTTTGTATACTGGATCTCTTTGGCACCAGAACTAATACAAAAAGGAATTGCTTTTAGTGGGTTTGGTTCTGTTCTTGGTGAAAGAAGGGCAAGGTTTGGAATTTACCTTCAGTTTTGCCAAATGCCCTACGATCAATTGATTGATAAACTAATAATTGGCTGACAAGAGACGAGGCTTGATAGCTTGAAGTGAAAATCTGTCATTGATTTATTAGCCTTTATTTATATCATTGGCTATAGAGAGAGGGATGGGAAGGGGGGTAAAAAAGAAGGAAAAATAAAAAATAAAAAAGCAATAGTAGGCTATTAGGTCAACATAACAGCAGTAAGAGAAGTATAGAGAGCAATTGTTGGGAGGCAATGATACCAATAGCTGGAATCGCATGGCAGGGAAAGAGTAAGGAATTTTAACTTTAATATCAATTGCACACAGGGTATTGTCGCCAGCTCTGCTGGTAGGTCTGAGGTTCTAGTTGGTGAGACTAGCCAAGGCCACCAGAGGTGGCGATGATTGGCCATGAGATCCCAGTGCTCCTGGGGAGGGGAAAGTATAGTGGTGGGGCCAGGCAGGAAGTGAAGGGAAGGGGGCAGAGAAATAGGAGAGCTCGGCCCCCTTCCAGCCTGCACCCCATCCCGAGGGATGTTGGCAGTGGGGCTAGGATGGTTAACCCCTCTCTTACATTGACGTTGTGTAACACCAGGTCTATAAATAATAAGAACATGGTCTTTAGGGACTTTCTGCTAGAGCAGAACGTAGACCTGGTGTACGTGACCGAGACCTGGGTGTGGGAAGGGGAGATGGTAGCTCTCTCCCAACTTGCCCCTCCTGGGTTTTCGGTCCTTCACCAATCACAGACTAGGGGGCGGGGGGAGGAGTGCCGCTATTCATTTGGGAGGCTTACTCCTTCAGAGCGCTCCTGCCGCCAAAGATCACAGCATTGAGGGTGTCAGCCTCGTGTGGGAGGCCGGGGAGAGTTTGGTGATTTGGCTGGTGTACCCGACCGCCTAACACACCGGCCAATAGCCTACCATCCCTGATGGAGGCCGTATCAGGCTGGGCATCGGAACACCCTAGACTGATAGTCTTGGGTGACTTCAGTGTCCATGCTGATGACGTGGCCTCTACTCAGGCAGAGGACCTGGTGTTGTCCATGGTGGCACTGGGACTCTCCCAATATGTAATGACCCCCACTCACTGAGCAGGGCACGCGCTCGATTTGAACTTCGTGGCTGGGGTAACGGTGGACCAGGTTACTCCTTTGGCAGTCCCATGGTCGGACCACCATGCCCTGAGGACCCACCTGAATGTGCTGCCCTGACCCTGTTTAAGCGGTGAGCATATTTTAGCTCGCCTGCAGAGCCAGATGGGCCCTTTGCGGCTCCAGATGGCCCTGTTGGACCCGATGCCCCCTGGCGGCTTGTTGGATGAGCTTGTAGAGGATTGGCATAGCCTACTCTCTGCAGCCATCGACGAGATTGCTCTCGGGCGTCCTGTGCACTCTTGCTCTAGGCTGGCTCCCTGGTTTACCCAGGAGCTACGGCTTATAAAGTGAGAGCTGAGATGGCTAGAGATACGGCTCAAGATGAAGAGACAAGAGCATCTTATAGGGCGTTTATGAGATCCTGTGATATGGCAGTCAAAGCTGCGAAGAGAGAATTCTACGCGGCTACAATTGCGTCCACGAGCTCATGCCCAGCCCAATTGTTTAGAATGATTCGGTCTGCATCAGCTCTGCCACAGAGCAGACCAAATGCCAGGGAATTGGATATTGGCTGCGAGGCATTTGGGAGCTATTTCGCTGATAAAGTTGCTCCGCTGTGACCTCCCTACCACAATTGAAACAGTGAGCGAGCTCGAGGCTCCAAGCATGTCTTCAAATTCAGTCCTGGATCACTTCAGCCTGGAGGAAGTTGACAGATTGCTCTTGACTGTCCATCCAATCACATGGAGCCTTGATCCGTGCCCTTCATGGCTTATTAGAGCTGGCCTGTGGGGTTTCAAAGTGCCCTAAGGGAAAATATCAACAAGTCCCTCTCAGAGGGGCTGTTCCCAGGGGCACTCAAGGAAACAATGGTCTGCCCTCTCTTTAAAAAACCATCTCTGGACCCGGCCGAATTGGCCAACTATTGGCCAGTCTCCAATTTGCCCTAGTTGGGGAAATTAATTGAGAGGGCAGTGGTTCCACCGCCTCGCTGACATGGGAGTTCAGGGGCTTGCCTTGCAATGGCTTGCTTCTTTTCTCCAAGGTCGGGGACAAAGGGTGGCACTAGGGGAACAGCAGTCCCAGAGGCACCTGCTGGAGTGCGGGGTGCCTCAAGGGGCAGTGCTTTCCCTGATGCTCTTTAACATCTATATGCGTCCCCTTGCCCAGATGGCCCAAAGGTATGGGCTGGGGTGTCACCAGTATGCTGATGACACCCAGCTCTATCTGATGCTGGGCGGCTGGGCGGACTCCAGACCAGAGAATTTGGACTGGGTGTTACAGGCTGTGGCTGGTTGGCTCAGGCTGAGCCGGCTGAAGCTGAATCCAGTGAATACAGAGGTCCTGTGCATGGGTCGGGGCAGTTTGGGGGCAGGGGTCCCACTCCTGACCTTCGGCGGGACACCGTTGGTGCCAGCGCCGGTGGTTAGGAGCTTGGGAGTTCTCCTGGATACCTCCTTAACCATGGAGGCCCAGGTAGCAGCCACTGCCACGTCGGCCTTTTACCACCTTTGGCTGATTAGGCAGTTGGTTCCCTTCCTCGACCACAATGACCTGGCCACAGTGACCCATGTGATGGTCACCTTGAGACTAGACTATTGTAACACTCTCTACATGGGGCTGCCCTTGTCACTAATCTGGAAACTGCAGCTAGTGCAGATTGCCGCGGCGAGGCTCTTGATGGGCCTGCCCAGATGGGAGCACATCCAGTCCACGCTGAAGGCACTGCACTGGCTGCCAATAGCATACCAAATTCACTTCAAGGTGCTGGTGCTTACCTTTAAAGCCCTATATGGCCAGGGTCCGACATATCTGAGAGACCGCCTTTCCCCATATATACCCCAGAGAGCACTGCAATCGGGGTCACAGAATCAACTGATCCTCCTGGGCCCTAAAGATGTCAGGCTCGCTGCCGCCAGGGCCTTTTCAGTGGCAGCTCCTAGCTGGTGGAATCAGCTCCCAGAAGAGATCAGAGCCCTGCAGGACCTTTTACATTTCCGCAGGGCCTGCAAGATGGAGCTCTTCCACCAGGCTTTTGACTAGGAGCCACCCTGACCAATACCATCAGTGAGCCCGGCTCTTGGCTCAACATCCGGCCATAGCATCGCCTGGTTAAGAAGATTATGAGCTGAACTGTCCGCAGCAGTATCTACTGTTTGCCATCACAATTAATGAATGAAGGATTATGAGCACCTATGTTTTATGACAAATTGCATTTAAATTGTTTTAATGTGATTTTATGTGGTTTTATTGGTATTGTACCAACTGTGTAAGCCGCCCTGAGCCTGTTCACGGGGAGGGCGGGGTATAAATTGAATAAATAAATAAATAAAAAATAAACAAATGCTCAGTCTAATTGAAACTGAGGGTCAATGGCTCATTGGTAGAGCATCTGTCTTGCATTCAGAAGGTCTCAGGTTCAGTCCTTGGCATCTCCAGTTACAAGGATCAGCAGGTAGTGAGACCTGCTGCCAGTCAGAGTAGATGGTACTGGATTTGATAGACCAGCGATCTAACTCTGTATAAGGCAGTGTCATGTGTTCAAACTACCACTTTATTTCTTCAAGAACAGTACAACAGTATTTTTTTCAGCAGACTTACCTGAATTAGAAATTTGGTAGGCTTGATAGAGCATCCCCACTCAGTCCTTCATCTGCATAGTGGTGCGCATGCTTTCCTGAAGATCCAACCCTTTATGCTTTCCTCAAGATCCAACCCTTTTAGTTCCTTCTTGAAGGGTAAGAGTGGGAAATGGAAACCTCTCATGGGAAGATGAGCTCACATTATAAATATTCTGTTGATTTCCTTTGGATGTCTTACCTGAAGAGCATCCCCAGATTCACTTTGCATTTCAATTTAAACAAATTTGTTTAATTTACTGTTACAACACCTCTCTAGAAGCCATTTTTGTGTGATTTTTTTCCACTTAAATGGGACTGCAATTGGGACTATTGTTTCACCATGTTCTCTGTGGATTTATTTATTTATTTATTTTTATTTACATTCAGCTTATAATCCGCTCGAACCCCTCCCACGGGGTCTCTGAGCGGCTTACATAGTTTATTATCCCTAACTATGGGCACATACATCATTGGGGTGGGATTGCCTACCCGCACCCAGTGGGGTTCAGTTAGTATTTCCTCAGCTTGTCTCGGCTTGGCTCCCAGCTTCAGCTCGGTCTCTCCATCCACTCTTTCTTCAGACTTCTTGGTGGTCTTCTGGAGTCGACGGGCCATTCATCGCGCCAACCGCAGTGCGGCTCCGGCCCTCAGGCTCCGCCGCGCCTGCGCTGCTGGGTCTTTGCACTTCCTGGCTCCACCTCTGCCACCAGTCCACCGCTCGATGTTACACGTTTTACTTCTGCTCACCACCTCGCCTGCCACCACCATTACACACCGCTCCGCCACCGCTGTCGCTCGCCGAATCGCTGCTGCTAGAGTCCCCCCCACCTCCCAATGGAGGAGGGTGCTCCCTGCCTTCTAAGGCAGGCACCCATTCATCTACTCGCAAGTTGTTTTTAAGGCTTTTAAGGCTTTCGAACCGCTGGGTGGGCGGGAGCTGGGACTAGGGCCGGGTGCTTACTCCGGCCGCGGTGGGTCTCGAACCTGGAGATAAATGATTTCAGAAGCTCAACATTCACTGATACTTGGCTCTTCTGTTGGAATTCTGTATGCAGCTAATACCAGAATGGCAACAACCTATTTGCAGCAAATAGTCCCTCTATGGAACAGGTCCTTTCCCCCCCAGCTTATGCACAGGTAGGATTCCCTGCAGATATGAGGATCTCTGGGGCAGGCAAGTGGCGATTGTCACACACCACTTGGCCCATGTAGAATTGTAAACTCTTTGAATGAGTGGACAGGGCTACTATTGTTATAGTCTATGGATCTAAGTTCTAGGGACATGAATAGTGCATCTGAAAATGGATGTGCACCTCCATAACTCTGTCTTCTTGGTGCTTGGGGGGGGGTCAACAGTGGGAGGGCTTCTGATGTCCTGGCCCCACTGGTGGACCTCCTGATGGCACCTGGTATTTCTGGCCACTGTGTGACACAGAGTATTGGACTGGATGGGCCTTTGGCCTGATCCAAGATTGGCGTCCCTTATGTTCTTATGTTCTTATAACTGAATTATTATCTCTTAGTCTTAATGCATATCAGGGATTATGAAGTACCTTTTATACTCAAAATGCAATGTGTATGACAACATTAGTACTAGTATTATAAAAGTCCCATAAGATTAGACAATATTATTGTCCCCGTGTTTCAGATAGAAGCTGCTGTATGTCTGAACTGAACCAGAGACTGCAATCATAGGCAGACTTCCTTGAGAGCAAGTTCCACTGAACTCAGTGAGGTTTACTTCAGAGTAAACATGTATAGGATTGGCTGCACATGTAGGGGAACTAGTCTGGATTAAAATAGTCTCAAATGTGCATTCTGAGAACATGGGCTGCTGAAGATGCTACCGAAGTCAATTAAACCTTCCAGGTTCAAGTTTAATTTGGTATCCTTCACACCCCACATGGTGAGTTATTGGTATCCTTCACACCCCACATGGTGAGTTATTTATAAACATTACAGCTGCTGTGTTGGAACATTGCATTGCCATTGTATAATGTTTTTTTCAGGCCTTTTTTGGGGGGGGACCATAATGTTTGGACTGGTCCTTATTTGTAATACTATGGAGGTGAGAAGACGCAGCCATAACTGTACCAGTAAATCCTCTTTTCTTACTGGAGACCTGGGTTCAGTCCTGTAAGATCGAGAGTGACAGAAATGTATTGAGAAATAAGTTGTTTCCAAATGCATGAAAGCGCTTCCATTTCGAAGGAGGAAATGTGTTTCTTTTTCAATGACTCCCTAGAGCAATTCCTCTCTAAACTTTAAGGAATAGGATAATTGGATGCTTAAATTTATTTGGACAGATAAGTAACCAAGAAACCTGTGAAGGAAGGTGAATTGTTCATCCTGGGTAGAAAGATCCTATCAGGCATGTCATACTCTTTGGTTCACTGGGTTTTTGAGGAGGGAGAAGAGTGGAAGGAGTCAGTGCAGTTTCACTTTGAAATATCACTGAAATATGCATGATGGCTGTCAGACAAGAGTAAATTAAGAAAGGACTTTACTAACTGTAGTATTGATTCAGTGCTATTTGGGCAAAGTATAAAGCATTGGTGAGCCCGTCCATTTCACGATATACTATGCTGATAAATGAATCTGAAGGACTTTAATCACAGAGATACAATATGTGTGTGGGGGGAGCTAAGTAGTTTTTAGGAGGAAGGAAACGTATCCATCTGTAGATGCAGAGAATTTTACAATAGGTAGTTCATATGCTATAATGAAGTACCAACAGACAAGCACAATAAGAGATGGTGAATGTCCCCTTTTTTGAGCTCTGGCATTATGTTTTTTACCAAGGGATAGAAGAATCAACTGAGGAATGGAATATGAACCTTATGATGGGAGGGAATACTATAGAATGTATTCAGTGTTGTTAAGCATTGCTCCTGAGGAGGTAAATTACATTAAAATGAGAAAGCAAAAGGACTGGGAGGGGGTTCTTTCGCCCCTCTGTATATTGCATTAAGATAATCTCAGTATAAAATTAATTCAGGATGATACTGCACTCCAAGGATGCTGAGGGAAATTATGGGATTGAGACGCTGTTTTGGAAAGCCTGCGGTGTGAGGTACTCATTTTTAAAATTTCTTTCTATGACATGTACGTGGTGCTTTATGGGGTAACATAAGAATAACAACAGACCCGTGCCTCAAAGGACCTGCAGTATGAATTTTCACTGTGGGAGCAAGGGATGCTGCGAATTTCGCCTTCCACATGTTTGACAGTCAGACTTACTATGATTGAATGAGACTATCAGATGTGAGCCAATCACCCAGTCTGATTGGTTGGCAGTGAATGACTTAGTGCAAACTTTGAGTCCAGTGGCACCATTAAGACAAAGTTTTATTCACTGTATGAGCTTTTTGCACACTGTATGAGCTTTTTGCACGCTCAGAAAGCTCATGCAATGAATCAAACTTTGTTGGTCTTAAAGGTGCCACTGGACTCATACTTTGTTCTACTTCTTCAGACCAGCGTGGCTACCCACCTGAATCTTAGTGCAAACTTCTTTGGCATCCACTTGAGTTTTTTGAAACTATGTGTGTGCAAAGTGCTGTTGATCCAAGCAGTTTGGCAGCCATTAACCAAGGACTTCTCATATGAATAGCATTTATTAATGAATGATTTATATACATTTTGTTTACTTCATAGATACCCCACCTTTTGCCTCAGTAGGGACCCCAAGCGGCTTACATTGTTCTCCTTGCCTCCATTTTATTCTTGCAACAACCCTGTGAGGTAGGCTAGGCTGAGAAAGAGTGACTTACCCAAGGTCAACCAGTGAGCTTGCATGGCAGAGTGGGGTTTGAACCATGGTCTTCCAGATCCTAGTTCAGCACTCTAGCCTCTACACTACACCAATTGTTTAAGTTGGGACTGATTTAACTATCAGTGGCGGGATCCACACAGCAAGCCACCACTGTCCCTGTACTTTTTCCCTGCTGTGCCAACAGAAGGCTTTTTGCATTTTTTTAAAAAATTGGCAATTGCTGTTGTGAACTACTGTTCTAACAATGCTTTGCAACAATTGCTGAAGTCGCCTGCTATGCCAACAGAAGGCTTTTTGCATTTTTTAAAAAATTGGCAATTGCTATTGTGAACTACTGTTATAACAATGCTTTGCAACAATTGCTGAAGTCTCAGTTTTCATTTTTTTAAAGTAAATCTCTAGCCACTTCTGTTGAGGAGTTAGAACGGGAAATGTACAGCAAATAGGACATGAAGTTGACTGGTGGGTGTTTCAGCATCTGTAATAGAAACTAAGTTGACTACCCATTCCTTATTTCAAGGAATGGTTCCTTATTTAATATTAATAGAAATATTAACAGAGAAGAAGAAATGCAGCAGAACTGCAAAAAGCAACTTTAATATATTACAAGAATAGTATATTTTAATACTTAGTGTTCTAACATAGACAAGATGCTTTTAAAAATTCTCATGGGGGGCAAACCTAAGCCGGTCTAGTCAGAAGTCCTATTTGATTCAGGAGGGATGACTCCCAGGAAGGTGCTCTTAGGTTTGCAGCCCTAGTGTCTGCCTTATTTTGAAGCTCTTTAGGTGGCAACAACCCTAGAGGGGAAAGGTAAGAACAAATACAGAGGGGAAGAATATGCACACAATAAATTACACAGGCTTAGAGGCACTTTACATGTTTAGTCTGTCTATGGCTCTGCTCATTTTCATGTGGTAAGGGTATTAGTATAAATGCTTTCCCACATTGATTTTTTTAAAACTGTGGTTGAAATATTCACAGATCTCTGCCTCTCCCTTGGGATACTCTCTCTGGGACAGGATGTGTGGGAGAGATTTGATCAATGCAGTTTTTTAAAACTGTGTTTACCTACTGGTATTTCTGTTGAAGTCTGAGGAGACTGCTTCCCTCTGTTGTCTGATTTTAAAGTGGTACATAGGGGCCAGATCTCCTGTCATCATGGGAGACCTTCTTCCCTGGGTTCTTCTGCTCCGGCTGCTGCTTGGTGCACCAGTGGGAACAAAATTGGAGGGAAATTGGATACTGCTGATGCTACAATATCACTTCTGGTGTGAACCTGTGTCAGGGTGATGCTGTAGGAGTCACCCAAAAATCTTTGGTTAAACCATAGTTTGGGGTGAATCCTTGAGCATCACCCCAGCACTATGGCATCATTTCCAGGTTTGTGGACCGACAGAGTCCGCCTTCCCACTTCTCCTGGAAGTTCTCAGTGCTACACATAGGAGAGCATTTGAATCTAGGGCTGGGTTAAAACTCATCTGTAGGAATAAAGTGCTCCCTCCTCATATTTTATTAGAACAATGCAACCCAGATAGAAAGAAGAACAACAAAGGTTTCATAATAATCTATCAGAGATGTACAGGAATTGATATAAATGGGACTCTGACCAGAACGTAAAGAAGTGGTGCCCAATTCAAGCAGTTGTGGATCATAATAGATCTTGACTAGAGGTAAGTGGACTAGGCTGTGAGGTCATCTGGTTCCATTATGGTCTAGGTGGCTGAGTTGTGGAGGGTGTTCGACGCCCCCCCCCCCACTCACAGGAAATCTTAAAATGCAGCTCAGGAAGAAGAAGAAGAAAAGATTGGATTTATACCCCGCCCTTCACTACCCAAAGGTGTCGCAGAGCGGCTTTCTAAATAATATAAAAGGGCTTTCCTAAGGTCAAGGGTGTGTAAGGCTTTTTCAGCACATGAGACCAGATTGGGGGGAAAGATTGGCAATACAATTTCCTTCACCAAATGAAACTTAGACACTAGTCTCAGAAAAAACCTAAGCTCAGCTGTAAAACCACTCTTTTACTGAATATTTTAAGAAGAAGAAGAAGAGATTGGATTTATACCCTGCCCTTCACTTGGAGTCTCAGAGCGGCTTACAAACTCCTTTCCCTTCCCCTCCCCAGAACAGACACCCTGTGAGGTGGGTGGGGCTGAGAGAACTCTGACACAAACTGCTCTTTTTCAAGGACAGCTGTGCCAGAGCTTGTGACTGACCCAAGGTCACATCAGCAGGTGCAAGTGGAGGAGTGGGGAATCAAACCTGGTTCTCCCAGATTAGAGTCCGCACACTTAACCACTCAGGTTTTTCTCAGGAGTTTGCATTTCGATTTACAAGTGCCTGGGATGCAGCAAAGAGCTTCTGCAGAAGGGGCAGCTTGAACCTTTCATTTACCAGGAGAGTTTCCAGAGGGGGATATTGCCCTTCAGGTAGGATTACCAATTTCAAGGTGTTCTCAACTGATTGTGACGGACCTCCAGACGCAGTGTGGGATGTGAACCTTAAAAACATGGGTTTTTAAAATATTTTGGGAAGAACCTAAGTACTGGTATTAGGGGGTATTCAGGTCACCTGATACATTTCAGGGTTCCAGAATTATTTGGGTTCCTTTATTCCCTATGAGGGACTTTCTTCAAGAGGGCCAGAGTGGCTGTTTTTTCAACCAAATGACACCAAAATTTCAGGAGAGCCATTACTGCATGTCCAATAAAGATCACCCAGTTTTCAAGCAAATTGGACTCAGGGCTTCAATAACATGGACCTCTGGACAAGGTGCTTTCAGCTGTTCAACTTCCTTATTTCCCATGGGGCAAAAATGCAAAGACACCAATAGCCAGGCACATGAGAGCAACCACTGGCCAAAAGCCTCCAAATGCAAACTGAACCAACCAGCTCAAGATGTTAGTCTGTCTGCTCCCCAAAGAGTGGTGCTTAAGAACCTTTTTAGTTTAAAATGTGCCACTTACAAATGTGGTTATTGATAAATATTGCTTCAGACAACATTGGACTGGACAGACCAGCAGTCTGACTTGGTATAAGGAGGCTTCATCTGCTCCTTTTGTGCGATTCAGGTGCTTGCTCTTAGTTTTCCAGAGTGATGTTTCTTACCTGTGTGTGTGTGTGAGAGAGAGAGAGTGAGTGAGTGAGTGAGTGAGTGAGGCGTGGCTCTCTTGCATCAAAAAGTGTGCCCAGATGATTGTGAGAAATGGTTTGATTAGTGATATGTGAAAGTTGTTTTAAACTTCTGTTCTCCACCTTGTTCCTTTGAACTCTGCCCAGCGCTCTGTGAATACTAACACTGGTTTATAAATTATCCAGCAGGGCTCTCTGGCACTTAAGCGGCTGGTGTTTTTCAGTGGCGTGCATGCATAATTGATCTGGGAGGCTGCCTTTGCTTTTAGCCAAGGCATTTTCAGAACCTTGGGCTTTCAGAGCTCCCAGCCCTCGATTACTCATGTGTTCTTCTTCCTCCGCTGTCTCTCCCCTCCTCTTCCTTCCTTCCTTACCTTTTTGGTGGCTGTGTAATGTTTCATTTTATAGATCTCTGTACCATGAGAAGGAGCAAGTTTTGCGAAGGCAGATGGAGGGGCAACTGGGCCATCCATAAAGAGATCCAACTCATACATTGGACTGTGTCCATCACATCACATCGCTATGGAATACATTCCTACTTGTGCTGTTTTCGACAATAACGTGTGAATGGGTTTCCTTGTTGTGTCTTGATTTTCTCAGAAAGACTCGACTGCTGCTTTAAGGACTGACCATGTAAATCTCTGTATTCTGTGTCTTTCCTGTGTGTCATAGCAATGTGTGAACTTCAGAGAGCGCATCAGATTTCTGCATTTGATGGGCTATCCTTCTGGCTAGGGTGAAAGGAGGCTGTGAGTTTATATTGGAAAGTCACTGCCCTTTCTTGCTCTGGTGCTTTGGGAGCTTTGGATCAGGAGGAGGAGGTGGTGTTGCTTTAGTTAAGGGACTTGCATTGGTGTTGGATTCTTGTACCGAGTTTGGTTACAGTCTTGTTCAGTTCTCCAGCATAGTTCTTAATGAGGAAGCCCTTCACTACACAGGGTAAGTGATTGTGATTTTCATGATGAATTGTCTTTAGTAATGTAAAGCAAAATCAGGCTTTGTACACTTCAGTGCTGTTAAAAACTAGTGGTGGTTCTGAAGACTGAAACTGGGAGGCTTGTGAAGGTGATCTTAGAGAGTTCACCAGTTTGTTATAAACTGAGATAAAATTGCACTGAAATTCAGACCCAGTTTATAGTGAGTTGGATCTGGCAGAGCATTTCCAGGAATCGAAGGACTTCTGCCCATGGAATGCAACTTTCTCTTCTCTCTGCTGAGTTCTGCAGCAGAGTTCTCTCCTACCTCACAGGGTGTCTGTTGTGGGGAGGGGAAGGGAAAGGAGTTTGTAAGCCGCTTTGAGACACCTTTGGGTAGTGAAGGGAGGGGTATAAATTCAATCTCTTCTTCTTCCTCCCTAGTGAGTTCTGCAAGCCCTAAACATTGTTCTTGGAGATCTCCTGTCCCCCAGGATCAGCAGTTGGGGGGCATTTGGGGCTTCAGTGAAAAGGGGGAGAAGAGAAAATCATACTCCGTGGGCAGAAATCCTTCTGTCTGCAGATATGATCTGGTGGATTCTAGGCAATTAATTTACTCTGGCATTGTTACTCCCTGTCTCTACAATCAGCCCCCCCCCCCCGACATTCATGGTAGCAACTGCAGCAATGGGGAAGCCTCTAAGGAGATGCTTAGAAACTGCATGTATCAGGGCTGCTCATGCCTTGGGTGTTGCAAACATGCTTGGAAGCAATCCCAGGTGCAAGGTGTCCTGGAACATAGTTCCAGGGAATCCCTACTTAGTTCTCAGGGCTCCTAGAGAACTTCATGTTCAGGGATCTCTGGCACCTGGGATGCTGCCATTTCAATGTTCCAGGTGCCAGGGATATATAGAAGCCTCACAGAAGCCATAAGTGACCAGCCTTCAGGTGGGGCCTGGAATTCCTCTGGAAGGATAACTGATTTCCAGGTATCAGTTCTCCTGGAAGAAACAGCAGCTCCAGAGGGTAGACTCAGTGGCATCACATCCCGGTTACCCTCCTCAAGCTCTTCCCTTTCCAGGCACCATCACTAAATCTTCAGGAATTTCCCAAACTGGATTTTGCAACCCTGTGTGAACTGGGTTACCCCAGTCACTATGGCCACCAGGTAAGTTTTGGTGGAAGGAAGTGGTGGCAGGGTGGGGCTTAGAGGTTGCAGAGGGGTTCAGAGGTTCCTGGTAAATTGGAGGGACCAGGGACCATCACATCCCTGATTAAATCCTCAGGAGTGCAGTGGGATCTGAACTTTGGAAAGAGCTGAGAAACTATACGTGTTCTATAGGTACATTACTTACTTTGGTGGAGCATATTACTTTGGTGGAGCATATTCCATATAAAATATAGTATGTGTGGGGACTGGTATAATCTGTTTCAGATGCATTCCAATGGGGATCCAGCCTTCAGGATCCACTCTGTGCCATACCCTTACCCTGAATCCATTTGCAGTGAACTGTCAGGTGTGTTGCTGTGGTAGGGTTATTTCAGGATACTGTATAAAGAACAATCCCCACCATTTTCCTTTCTTTATTCACTGCATAAGCCTTATAGCCCTACAGTGCAGTCAGGGTGTGCAGTTGAGACATGCACAAGTTATTTCCTTCAGTAGGGATGTACACACAAGAAAATTTGCATTTATTTTCTGTTCAGCTTTGTTATATGCTTTCCCCGCATTATTTTTCTTTATAATGATTATGTGTGTTTGTTTTCTTGTTCTATTCATTATGGGTTTCATTGGTTTCACCGTGAGGCACATTTCTGGGTGTAACTCTCCCCCCCCCCAATCCGTTTGGGATTAAATTCTTGGGCATTCAAGCTTTTTTGTGTTTTTTTTGGGGGGGTGCACTGAGAGCAGTTGCTTCAGGCCTCACATATGGAGTAGGCCACATCAAAATTTAAGTTCAGTTTAAAAAATCTTTTCCATCGCAAAGACCCTCCAAAAGCAACTAATACTACAATCATATAAGGTCAGTGCAAAATCAATATAATAGGATGAGTAGAAACCCATGCAGTAAGGCCAACCAGTCAAGAGAACTCATCAACGAAATTTCAGCTTACACCAGATTTCTGCTGGAACAACTAGGTTTTTGTGATATGCTGAAAGGCAAAGAAAGTTTGAGCCTTCTCTGAGAAGTCATTACAGAGTGGAGCCTGGGGAGAGGAGGGACCTCAGCAAGGTATAATGTGATAAGACTCCACCCTGTAAAGCAGACATTTTCTCCATTTTGTAGTATGGAGATAAATTATAATTCCAGGAGATCTCTATGCCCCATCTGGAAGCTGGCAATCCTAGTTGGCTGTTTACCATGAATTAACTAATTTATACATATCTTAGAAGCCAAGAAAAAATGTAATTGGTGACAGTTGCATCGACAAACCATCATAGTTTGTAATTGCCAACAGTTACTCCCAAAACTTTGCATCCAAAATAGTAATTGTTTCCTTTCCTTTCTGCTTTTGGAGTCAAGTGGCCAGGCCAGAGATCATTTCATGATCAACTCTGGCATCAGTCATTTCTGACAGGTTTGAGATTCTATATAAACAAAAGTGACTCCAATACATTTGCTGTTTGGCACAAGGGCAAATGTTTTGCTTTTGCACACTAACATATAGGCAGACAGTGCTGTGGACTTACGTGGGGGTAGAGTGGAGACAGATGCCATGCTTGCCCCGTGCTGTATATCAAACAGCAGAGCATCTGCCATGCCATGCTTCTGTACAATAAAGCAAAAGACAAGTTAGAGTCAAACCGAATGAGACTTTGGATGCATGTATCCCTTTATTTTCACATGTTGGTATTATGAACCTATTTTGTTCCTCCAATTTTCTTTGTTAAGGTTCTTGGTTAATTTATTTTCAATGAGATTTATGAATAGTGCTGGAAATGGTATGTGGGGAGAAGTTAAGCTCTGCTAACTGTGCACCATGATCTCGATCTAAACTGGCCTGAACTGTCCCACATATACTTGTCAATTAAGTTCCCTGCATGGACATTTCAGACCACATCTATTGGCAGCATGTCTGTTGTGTGTGAATCAGCCCTGAGCCAGAGAGTAAGGTGACAAAGTAATGGTTAGATCCAGGGCTATTTTTGGGCAGGAACGCACAGGAACGGAGTTCCGGCTGGCTTCAGAATTAGCCACGCCCACTACAGCCAAAACTTCTGCATGCATGGCTACAGAGGGAAGGCCTGGAGAGCAACCTCCCCCGGCGACTCTGAGGCAGGCCAGGGGGGCCCCTGGAAGGATCAGGGAGGCCTTCCCTGGCCTGTCCAAGTGCCAGCTTGCCCGGGTTCCCCACAGCCATGGGGCACCCGGGAAAGCCAAGGGAAGGCAGTTTAAACTGCCTCCCCTTTCCTCCAAGGGCCGGCTTGCCCGAGCTCCCCACAGCCGCGGGGCGCCTGGGCAAGCCAAGGAAAGGCATGGAGATGTTGCCTAATATGCTAATGAGCTGTGCTGTCAGGGATGTGGCCTAATAGGCTAATGAGTTTCTGCTGCTGGGTGTGGCCTATTATGCTAATGAGTTCCTGCTGGGCTTTTTCTACAAAAAAAGCCCTGGTTAGATCTAAATGCTTCCAAATGTTGCCGTTAGTTTAGATACAATGGTGATAATAAAGAATTGGGTATTTTTAGTTTGATTTACTTAGAACCGTAGTGCACACCCCTAATTGACTACCTGATATGGACAGCCTGGTAAATCTCAAAGGCGTGGCTTGCCATTTAAAAATTCCTGCTGTACTTGTTAGCTTTTGTTTTGCAATCATGCCTTCCTTACCTTTTAAACCTTCTATCCTCTCTTGAGTGAGTCTTGAAATTAACAGAGGAACCCCAACTGATATGTTTACCAGGAAAACTGTGAGCTTGACTATGGTATACCCATTCTGAGAAGAAGTCTATTCCCCTCCCCCCATTTCAGATTTAGTAGATAATGTGATAGAAAAATAATACAGTTGAAACTGAGATTTCATTTTTCTTACCTGACAATGTCCTTTCTGTTGAATGCTAAAATGAAATTGTCAGTAGTGAATGATTTAATTTGCCACTGACATTTTTAACGGATTCTGTACAAGTAGCAAAATAGGCTTGCTATTTTGAAAAAACACACATTTGATAATGTGTGGCTTTTTGAGTGTAGAATATGTCCCAAGTGTGTTCCTTCTTATTCAAGGGATTACAGATGTTTAAGAAGTAGGTTCAGAGACTAGTTCTAAAGATCACAGGCTTTTTATCGGGTGTAATATTTACTTTCTTGGTTAGTACGCCTCACTTTCTGGTATGGGTGACAGAATATCCCCTGTTCTGTTTCTTCCTTTCTTTTCTGCCATCAAGTCACAGCCAACTTATGTTAACCCCATAGGGTTTTCAAGGCCAGAGTCGTTCAAAGGTGGTTTCCCATTGCCTGGCTCTGTGTAGTAATGGTGTACTTCCTCAGTGGTCTCCCATCCAAGTACTAATCAGGGCTGACCCTGCTTAGCTTCTAAGATCTGAAAAGATTGCGCTAGCCTTGGCTATCTAGTTCAGTGCTTGTCTTTATAGTTTGTGATATCACTGTGCACTGAGTTCCACTCTTCCTGAGGTTTGGTTTAATTAGGAACATTTCTAAAATTAATTTTAGAATGGGAACAGGCTAGGGCTGCCAATAGGAGTGGACCACCGATTGAGCTTACAGGGAAAGTTTTCAGTGGGCCGTTATCTGGAGGGCTGCTGGTACCCAGGAGCAAACAAAGCCAAGGCAGAGTGCAGCTTGGCTTAGCACTGCATGGGCCAGTCAGCCTGGCTTACTCCAGGGCCATTTTGACTTCCCAGTCTATGCCTGGCGGCCAACTCTGATTTGGGAAATTTCTGGAGAATTGGAGGGTGTGTGTGGAGCCCGAAGAGGTAGCATTGACATCCAGGTGGGGGCTGGAAATGTCCCAGGATTACAACTGATCTCCAGAGGACAGAGATCAGTTCCCCTGGAGAAAATGGCTACTTTGGAGGGTGAACTCTGTGACATCATACGCTGCTGAGGTCCCTCCCTTCTCCAAACTATGCCATCCTCAGGCTCCACCCCCAAATCTACAGGTATTTCCCAAGAGGCAGCTGGCAACTCTTTTAGGAGGGCAGAGTTTGGGTGAGGGGGGGGGTTTATCAAGAATGTGATATAGAGTCAATGTTCCCTCTAAACTGTGGAGTCTTGTGAGCAAAAATTCTACTGGCATTAAAGTTGTGAGCGAGCGATTTGGCTACTGCATAAATTAGTTTGCTCTGGAGCCTTCCTTCCTGAGCTAAGACAAAAACGTGTGAGTTGGAGGCTAAAAAACTGTGAGCTAGCTCACACTAACTCAGCTGAGAGGGAACACTGGCGTCTACCCTCCGAAGCTGCCATTTTCTCCAGGGGAACTGATCTCTGTAGTCTGGAGATCAGCTGTAATTCCAAGAGAACTCCCACTTGGAAGCTGGCAACAATAGGACTGGCATGGTTTTTTTGTAGCTTTGAGTTCCATTGGTTCATTAGCATATCCCCACACACACATTACCAAGTCACTGATAAACTCCAGTAGATTTTTATCCAGCCCTTCTTCCAAGGAGCTCAAAACAACATACATGGTACTCACTTCCCCACTGTACCTTCACAATAGTCTTGTGAGTTAAATTTGCCTGAGAGGGTATGACTGGCCCACAGGTCATACAGTGAGCTTCGTGGCAGAATGGGGATTTGAACCTAGTTTTTCGTTTGATAGATGTGTGGACTGCTTTATCACAAGTGCTCTTTCACAATGGTGACAGACCAAAACAAATTGTATGTGGAATCACAACATTGCTTTTTTGCAGTGTTTTTATCAATATGCACAAGTGTGCCATAACATGCATCGGAAACACATGAATGATTTGGAGGAACTGAAACCTGCAGCAAACTGTGCACATGTAGTGCTCAATACAAAATTCAGAAATAAAGACCCTTTGAGAATTCATAATTCATCCATTCCACCTGAGAAATAGTACTAGGTGACTTACAATGCCATCCTAAGCAGAGTTATACCCTTCTAAGTCCATTGAAGTTGTGGGCTTCAGTGGACCCAGAATGGTGTAACTCTGTTTAGGACTGTGTTGTTAGAACAGCAAAATCTGAGGAGAAAATCAGACAAAGACTTTCAGACCATCCCTATGTTCTGTGAAGCTCACTGGGAGGGTCGCAACTTGTTTAGTTGTTAACTGTCGCTTGCTGGCTGTTGGTTTTATTTGTCAAATTTTATTGCTGTTCTTATAATTTAATTTTGGATGGGATTTTATATTTTTATTGGTTTATGCTGCAGCTACCGCCTTGATATGTTCTAATTTAATAGACTGCACTGAGTCCTTATCATAGAATGGTGGGCTATAAATACTGCAAATAAATTATAAACCTCTCATGTCACATGGTGAACTCAGTATACCCATCTCAAAATGTACTGAAATTAGGACCGAATCAAAACTGGAGGAAGGGGAGGGAGGCAGGTTTCATGAGAGGATTGTGGGTAGTATATACTACCATTACTTGCAGTTGGTGGGCTCCTCATAGGCATGATTTGGAACATTTGGAAAGGACTTAGCCCTCGGTATGCTACCAGGCCTCCATATGTTGTCAGCTCTCCATATGCTATCAGGGTTCTTACAAGGATTAATATGACAGTGTAGGTGAAACATTGGAGATGCTAATCAGTACTATTGGGATAGTTGTCCCTGAAGCACACCAGAAAGATCTCCAGAATGCTGAGATTCTCTCCCTCCTGTGTTTTATTTACAGAATTTGTTCTATTATAGCTGCCAAAGTACAATTGTTTATTCACAGCTTTGAACAAATCTCTTAAAAGCTCATTTAGTTAGGGGTTGTTTTTTCACCTCAGGAGACCTAGGCGGAAGTGGATCAGAGCCAAACAAAGTAAGTTTCCTGACCTTAGCTTGTCCTAAGAGAGCTTTTTTTTTTGGTCCCTATCATAAGGCATTTCACAGTTTGCCTTGAATCACAAGCTCCGCTCAGGGGTGGTGAATGAAATAGAACAGTGGGGGGGGGGGATTGTGAATTAGGATGGATGTGTTTTGCCAACTCTGTAGCTGATTTCTACAGAGCTTGATTTCATTTAAAAGAGTCTGCATTTGACATGGATATAGCAAGCCTTTGCACGACTGATGATCTGCCAAGCCATATACGGTACTTTCAGTGACTATGAACTCTTGCAGGTCAAATACTAGACACTCCTCTGGTTTTTCAGTCCCTGGCAGGCAGCAAAAAATGGCCTGTAAAGAGCCACCATGCAAGGACAATGAGCTGTGTTCATTTTGGTGCCTTGTGTCATGGAGGCCTGGGTCTGTGGGCAGGTAGGAGTGGAGGGACATGGAATTGTATGTGTGGGGAATAAACAGTGTGCCTTGGGATGCTAAATGGAAGCTGAGATGGAAACCAAAAAGAAAATGTGTTGTGCTGTGTTACCTTTCCCGTTCATTGCCAAATGAGTGCTTACAGGACGTTTGTGGTGTGATTGCCTTTAATTCTCCTACTGCAAAGGTTAATGCTAATGGTGCAGTTGTATGCAAGGGAAGGGCCTCTATTACCCATGGGAAAATACTGTTTAACAGAAAAGTAATTATTGATCGATGGCTCCCCATCCGCTAAAGGTCTCCTATCGACCCATCTCCCGTTGTGGGTCAGGCTCTGTGCTTTTAATAAGTTAATTCGCAGATAAACTTCTCCGCAAAGGGAGCTTGAATGCCTACTCTTTTTTTCTTTTTGGTTAATTTGTTGACTCAATTGGTTGTAAATATCTTCATAAGAAACTTGCACAGGGATGTGTCCATGAATATAGCAGTAATGCTGCTAGGCGAAAGGGGATTATTGTTCATTAACCTAGAAAATATTTTACTGTATGGGGCATTTTACATTGTTCCCCCACAGAAAACACTTCCATATAGGAAAAGTGACAGCCATATTTCTGGCAATTACACATAATATACCTGTGTATTCGACTGTACAAATTAAATATTTTTTCTACATAGAATTGCTTTGTTTTGGAAGAAAAATACAATGCCTAGGTGCTGCAAAACTTACACACAGGTAAGTTCAAGTTAGATGTTACAGGAGTTGAAAAGGTGCCACCAACAATAGCAGCCTTCTCTCTCCTCTTCCCCATAATATCTAGTAATCCAAATCATTTGATGTGACATCAACGCACTCAGAGCTTCCCTGCTCTTGTTGCACTTCATTGGCTGTTGTGTGTGGGGTGGAGAAATGAAAACACGATGATGTTGCATCACTTCTTGTATTACTGAGTGGGGGAAGGAATGAACTATGGCTGTAAGCAGCTGTACGACTGTCATAACAAAGTTTGATAGAGTTCAGGAATGATTATGGAGAATATGTGAGGGTGTTTCTTAAAATACTTCTTTTTGTATTCTTACTTCCTACCCCCCCCCTGTCTACATGAGTATTGTAGAAGGGTTTTTGCAACTGATTTATGCTCCTCCCCACCCCCGGAAGAATATTTAAGTGGAAAATGTGGGGGGTCTTACTTTGAATCTGAAATGTTAATGATTGTCTTGGACCAGTGATTTTGATGTTTGCTCTAGTTTTGAATTGAAGTTATTTATACACCCTCTCCCTTTTTGATGTTTTGCCTTTACTGATTCTGGTTTGATAATGAAGTTTATTAAGACAATACCTTTAAGGCCAGTTGGTGTTCATTATGCCATGAGTTTTTGAACTGTCTGTGTAGGATTTTTCTGCCAGCTAATGCTGAAGAGTATTTTATTTTACATAAAAAAGCAAAAAATAGAATATTTAATTTTTTTGGGGGAAAAGACCCTATCTGTGGGAGGAGGGGGTGGTGCTACAACTGCAAAAAAAGGCGTAGGTGTGGTGATGGAGGAAGTTCTAGAGATTAAGATCACAAACCTAAGCAGCTCTACTTAGAAGTAAAGTACACTGCTACTTCACTGTACATTTATTTGATGAGGGTCTAGGGCTGCCAACTCTTGCTTGGGAAAATAACCTGGAGATTTGGGGGTGGTGCCTGGGAAGCGGCCTCAGCAGGATATTGTGACATAGAGTCCACCCTCCAAAGCAGTCATTTTCTCCATGTATGTAATCTGGAGATCAGTTGTAATTCTGGGAGATCTCCAGGCCCCACATGGAGCCTGACAACCCTCCATGTTGAAAACCCGCCATTTAGATTAATGAAAGTTGGGCAATAGTTGGGCAAAAATAGGGCAACACCTAAACTTACCCCCTGTTGCTACCAAGAAAGTGAACCTTCAGTACTTCCATCACAAGCCATGAGAATGTTTGGGGAACAGTAGCAGGAAATATGTTATTTGCTCTCAGGATATCTGCAGCCACCATGGGCATAGAATATATCTTTGGACATCAACAAAGAAATATTTGCTGCAGTGACAATACTTTTTCAAGGAGGCCACCAAGTAACTGTGCTTTCCAGCCCTTAATAAGCTGTCCTTTGTTGTACACCTCTATAATTACATTGGTAATATATGGAAAAAGAGGTAAGGGGAAGCTCTGTGTTTTTTCCCTGGGCCTTTATCTGTGTGCCTTGTTTCTGCTGCTGTTGACTATCTTGTAAATGGTAGAACAGACAGAGTGGATCTCTGCCATGAATTATGGAAACACTTCAATAGCTGACCAGTGTTATATTATGTGCAGCAGAGATTTTAGTCTATTTTTAAAAAATCAACAACCTTATGATCAGAAAAGACAGCATTGTTTGATTCTAGAGCATTCACTATCATCTATGGTAGAGGTTGTTTTTTTCTTAACAGGTGGGGAGAGAAGAATGTATATATTGCCAGATCACACAGTAAGCACAGACTGAAAAAAAACACCCCAGCATAGCCTTTTTGGTCATTAGCCCTTTTTTCCTTTCAGCTAGTAAAAGCCAGTTTGATCCAACCCAAGGCCCTGGTTCATTATTGATAGTATAGTTGATGAAATTATCCTCATAACCTCAAGGCATGGGGTGTTCAAACAGTATTCCTCTTGTGAAACCACTCTCCCATTGATTGAAGTATACACTGCCTCTGAACAGGCTTGGTTCACGTAGCTACTGTGGTTGCTAATCATTAATTTGTCTAATCTTCCTTTAAGGTCTCTAGAAACAGGGGCATCATCCCATACAGTGGTGGTGACTTCTGTAATTTATTTCTCTGTTGTGTGAAGAACTGTTTTTTGTAACTCCCCAGTCCCACTGTCAGTCACTTTTATTTGGTGACCCAGTAAAGGACCAAGAGTAATTTCTCTATGGTAACCCCACTCGTAATGTTTATTAGACTCTAACTTCAGTTGGTTGGTTCCAGAGTGAGTGGCTTGTGGACTGAAGATACTGTCTTGGATTCTATGAATGAGTTCCATGCACACAAGGTAGTCTTCCTCAAAGTGTGACTCTTATTCTGTTAACATTTCTGTTTGTGCAAGGATCATTGATAATTTATTTATTCAACTTTTATCCCGCTTCTTTCTCCATCAAGCAGGGCTCAGGGTGGCTAACCATGAATTTGTGTAATCTTCCTTCAAGGCTTCTAGAAAAGGGAGCATCATCCCATACGGACCAGACCATTGGTCTTGCACAGCCAGAAGTGTTAAAAAAGAAAGTGATCTCCATGGCAGAGACTATCTAGTACTTTTATTTGAATTCTGTGCATGGAGAGGAGTGATGTTAAAAAACCATTTTTGATTTATAAAGCACTCTAAAATGAAGGATGCTGCAGAAATATGAAATCTGTTCCCACATCTACTAGTAGAAAGACCATGATTCTTGTGAGTAGATACCATTTTACGTTGCTGCTATCTATAAGCCCATTTTTTGGCATTTGTCCTCCCCCTTTGTTTATAGTAAATGGGACTGCATGCATCAAGCTAGGAAGGGGACTGTGTACATCATGCTACAATTGACCTTTTAAACCAAACAAGCTTCCATGTTCCCAACAAAGAGAGACAGTAGACAAGCTTCTGGCCTAAGGCAGAAGATGCACAAGAAAGAGCCAGATAAATATTACTGGCATGGGAAGAAAGTGCATGGCTTTGCACTGTGGAACAGGGAGGAAAAACAAACCTTTGTTTGGTTTGTCAATATTTGTGACATGTCTGTGAAAGATCCTTTGTTACTGCAATTTCTTCATCGTCAGAGAGCAAGGAAGAAACATATCTTAGTATTTTAGTTATAGAATACAAATGATCCCAGCGCAACCTTTCTGCTTAGCAGGGCTCGAAGGCTCTTTAAAGACTGTAATCTCCATTCTGTTCCCATAAAGTGCAATGCTCAGTCTTACATTTCTGCAGGCAATTTGCAGTGCATTGCAGAGTTACACCCTTCTAAGTCCAATGGAATGAGAAGGTGGTGTCTCTGCTTAGGATTGCGTTGGTACAGAACAGTGTGCTCTCCCCTTTTGGGTGGGCTTCCAAAAGAAGGATAGACTAAATGTCTCAGTTGGTTAAAAGGAGGATCTGATACAACAAGGGTCAGATGAAGTGTTTTGATCTCAAAATTCTGCACTTAGATCTAGGTTGAGTTTTCAGTGAAGTAGTAAACTTAACTGTGGGCTGTATTACTGAGACTGCAAGACATGGCCTGTGCAATGGCATGTTTCTCCACTTAACCACCCCCTAATTAGCATGGCAGGTTCTATCGTAATCTTCTCCCTGACATGTTAGTTTTCTACATTTAGGGAACTATTTAAAAAGCAGAGGTGCATTCCATCATTCGAGTCTCTCTGAGTCTAAAGCAGTACATCCCACACACAAGTCTACCGTCTGAATAACAACTTATTTATTTTTAAATATTATGGTGTTTTTTAAATCAAAGCATATGAAGTGGTTGATAAGAGAAATATAGAAACAGTAAAACATCAGCTCATATCTATACAAATAAATTACAGATAGCTAGCAGGTAATCAATAAAAGCATAAAAACAACCAGGAGAAAAGAAATCATATTTTCGGTCATCTTAAAATACTGAGAAGCACATTGATGTTTCAACTAAGTTAAAAAACTGGGGCAGGGGATGAGGGTAAAGAAATTATAGCAACACGCAGCAGTTCCAGCAGAATTCATAAACTAAAGGCTTAAATCACCAAAGCTTGGAAAACTAATATTGTCTTTACCTGGTACTGACAAGGTAGGAAAGAAAATGCCAGGTGAACGTCCGATGGGAAACAGTTCCATAATTTTTATAACAACCATAAAAGGCTCTAGTGGATACTTGGCTGGCTTCAGATGGTACATGGAGAAGAGCCTCTACTGATTATTTTAAATGCCAGCTAACTTTGTATTGACAAAGACAGTCCCTCAAGTGCCCTGGTCCCAGACTATTCAAGGCTTTAAAGGTAAACACTATGAACTAGCACTTTAAGTTGTGCCTAGAAACAAACCAGGTGCCAATAAAGTTATTTCAATATATATTCTAATTATGGCATGGTTTGGCCAGTGAGTAACTTAACTGTTGTATACTTTATCGAAATATATGAAGTCCTCAAATGCAGTCTTATGGTATAACCCATGAATAACTCCTTATCTTGAACTCAATCTTTAAGTGGTGTGAGCCATCCACAAGAGGTTGAACACCATCTCCATGATCAGATGCCTCATTCACCAACACAGTCGACATAAATACAATTGCTGGAAGGGACCATAATTCAGTGGTAGAGCATCTGCTTGGTATGGAGAAGGTCCCAGGCTCAATCCCTGGCATCTCCATTTAAAGGATCTGGTAGTAGATGATGTGAAGTCTGCCTGAGATATTATAGCATTGGAAAAAGTGCAGAAAAGGGCAACTAGAATGATAAAAGGGTTGGAACACTTTCCCTATGATGAAAGGTTAAAGCGCCTGGAGCTCTTTAGCTTGGAGAAATGACGGCTGAGGGGTGACATGATGGAGGTTTATAAGATTATGCATGGGATAGAGCAGGTTGAGAAACAAGTACTTTTCTCCCTTTCTCACAGTACAAGAACTCGTGGGCACTCAATGAAATTGCAGAGCAGTTGGGTTAGTACTTCTTCACCCAAAGGAAGTACTTCTTCACCCAAAGAGTGATTAACACATGGAATTCACTGCCACAGGAGGTGGCGGCAGCTACAAGCATGGACGGCTTCAAGAGGGAATTAGATAAACATATGGAGCAGAGGTCCATCAGTGGCTATTAGACACAAGGTATAGATAGGAACTCTCAGGCTGGGGCAAGTGATGCTCGGTATTCTTGGTGCTTGGGGGGGGACAGTGGGAGGGCTTCTAATGTCCTGGCCCCACTGATGGACCTCCTGATGGCACCTAGTATTTTTGGCCACAGTGTGACAGAGTGTTGGACTGAATGGGCCATTGGCCTGATCCAACATTGGCTTCTCTTATGTCCTAAATCCATTTAATTTGGAAGAGAAAGTATGACAGGGATGTTTGTAGGTACCTTTTTTGTTTAATTTATCTTTAAATGATATAGCAACAATCTTTAATGACTGCTGACACCAACCAAAATTAGTTGAGAGTGGGGTTCCTGTTTTGCTTTATGCAGATGTTGCCATGATCTCGTCCCATCTAGAGTCGGGCTGCAAAGGGCATTGCAATCTTTTTCTAATTGTTGGTCTTAAGAAAGCCTAGTGGTTAATGATTCAAAATCTAAGATCCTAGTTTTTACCAAGACCAGAAAATTGAACCCGTCTCAATGGTCTATCAACGAGTCTAATATTGAGCAAGTCAAGATTTTCTCCCGTTTGGGGATTTTGTTTTCAGCAGATTTGTCTTGGCCCCTCCAACTTAGAACAGCGCTTAATAAAACTAAACCGTGCACAAGCACCATAAATAAGTTCTTCCATAATAAGGGGAGGATATATTCCTGGAGCAGTGCAAGCTTTTAATTTGAATGTGGTTCCCCTCATCCTTTATGGCTCAGCTATTTGGATTAAAGCTGTCTCCGATAACATCTATCAACCCTTAGCCCAATTTTTAAGGAAAATACTGAATATTCCCTGCTGTGTATCAAACGATGTATTGCAGGCAGAATTTGGACAGATATCCTTGGAAAGCCAGAACATGGCTTTATGCCTTTAAACTGAGATTAAAGCAGCTCTGTGCTGAAGATAGTTTGTTAGCCACTCTAAATCAAGATACCCACAAATTGACTTGGATGAAAGCCCTGGATGAGAAATTGATGATAGTTGGAATGTCGATTAATTATATTTTTAAGATGGGCAAATCCAAAGCATTTTCTTTGATCAAAAAGCATGTTCTAGAAGTTGATTATGGTAGTCTGATCCTGAGCGCCCGCAGAATTTGCTCATGCCTATCTTTGGTCTTTCTTTCTCAAGGTCCTTATCTCCCTATATGTACCATCTTACCATCCCATGTTACTGTAGAACTTTTTTGTTTGCAAGACTAAATATTATTCCTACAATGGTTTTACAGAGGAGATTTTTTGAATAGGCTGTATTCTGACAGAATCTGCCCTTGTGGCCTTAATGGGATAGATATATCCATCCATCCCATGCTTGAATGCAGGTTCTTTGAGAATATAAGGGATCACTATATTAAGCCTATAATCAACCAGCCATCCCCTTATACTCTAGAATCCCTGGCTCTTTTTCTTAGTGATAAGCAGGGGTCATTTCGTAGAAAAAGAGGTGCAGGAGCTCATTAGCATAACTCATTATCATAACTTATTTGCATGTGCCACACCCCCTGACATCACCCAAAGTGTGTCAGAAGGCAACACCCAGCACTCAGGCTCCACTGGACTGTTTTGGATTGCTAGCTATGGGGGGGGGGACGTGCAGATCTGTCCTCGCAGAGGAGGGAGAGCTTGTACCTGAATAAAACTTGGTCTTAAAGATGCCACTGGACTGTTTTGGACCAGTGGGTCGGGGGGGGGGGCTCTGCAACTTACCTGGCTGCTTCTTGCTCTGACTGAGGGCTGCTGGGAGCAGGGGGTGAGGCTTGTTGCATGTGCCCGCCCCCTGGGCTCTTTACTGCCGGAGCTCGGCTCCTGTGCGCTCCTGCAGGAAATGACCCCTGGTGATAAGGATCCTAAGTTTACTCTAGCAACTGCAAAATTTGTCTCAGTCCTTTTAGCCCATGCATTAAAAAAGCAAGTATCTTCTGATGCTCAAGATCTGTGAATCAGTGAGCTTATAAAGGTATAAGAGTCCAGTAGCACCTTAAAGATTAACAAAATTTGTGGCAGGGTCTGAGCTTTCATGACTCAGTGTTCACTTCTTCAGATACACTAAAGAATCTGATTCTGTGTCTGAAGAAGTGAGCGGTGACTCACAAAAGCTCATACCCTGGCACAAATTTTGTTAGTCTTTAAGGTGCTACTGGTCTCTTGCTCTTTTCTGTCAGAAATTTAAAGTTACTGTTTTTTCAATTCGAGTAACCTTTTTCCTTGTAGGTTTTATACACACAAACTAGCTTTGATGGTATTCATACATTTGTACAGATTTGTACATCTGTACAAGAGAACCAACAAACCAATAAATAGCTGCAACAGAAAATGTGTGTATACTGTTCCGGACTCTTGTACCCTTAAATGATTGCCATTAATGTTGATTCTTCCATCAGACAGAAAGGATAAATAATAGAAGTGGTTTTTAGAGGTCTCCTGATCAGTTAGTCTCTTGAAGTTATATTTAACTGTGTACATAGCTTTCACATTGCCTTTTAAAAACTCACTTTCATATTTAAAGTGTCCCCACATCTCCAGTCAAATGCAAATGATTTTATATGAAAATCTTTCATTTTATCTTGGCTGCATCTTCAGATAGACGAACTGAATTGATGAGTGGAGGAGGTAGTCCAGGGCAATCCAGACAGGAAAGGCTTTTCCAACTTGGGTACTACCCATCCAAAGCTATTACTTTACAACTCAATGAAATTGCTGAGCAGTTGGGTTAGAATGGATAAAAGGAAGTACTTCTTCACCCAAAGAATGATTAACACATGGAATTCACTATCACAGGAGGTGGTGGTGGCTACAAGCATGGACAGCTTCAAGAGGGAATTGGATAAACATATGGAGCAGAAGTCCATCAGTGTCTATTAGCCACGAGGTATAGATAGGAACTCTTGGTGTGGGAGGACTTCTAGTGTCCTAGCCCCACTGCTGGACCTCCTGATGGCACCTGGTATTTTTGGACACTGTGTGACAGAGTGTTGGACTGGATGGACCATTGGCCTGATCCAACACTGGCTTCTTATGTTCTTATGTTCTACATCTGAAGACACAGAGTGAGATGAGGTGGCAAAAGGCAGCTCTTTCTAAACAGGCAAATCCAAGAAAAATCACTGCCTTGTGTGTTTTGTCTTTTATATCTTCACTAGCAGTAAAGCCCGTTGTGTAAGCAATACAACGGGATCTAGAAAGAGGCTCTGGGGCAGTGCTCTGGCTTTGGGCAAACAGTGTCAATTTGCTGTGGTGACCTCAGCAGGGTATAATGACAGAGTCCTCTGTTTTCTCCAGAGGAACTGATCTCTGCTACCTGAAGAGCAGTTGTAATTGTGAGTGATCTGTAGCCCTCACCTGGAGATTGGCAGCAATTGTTACCCAGGACAAAATGGCTGGTTTGGAGGGTGTAGTCTATTGCATTCTACCTGTCTGAGGTCCCACCTCTCTGCAAACCCCACCCTCTCCATGCTCCAGGAGGCAGAAGCCTCCGGTCGCCCACTCCCTTCCC
>NW_015170887.1:2878856-2881770 GCF_001447785.1 Gekko japonicus
TCCTCTCCCCTAAGAGGTATGATGCAACTGAAAATCCCAACTGCCTTGCGGGGGGGGGGTGAGTTTGAGGTGTGGAATAGAGTGTTGTCCAATCAGCTTCCATATGCAAATAACCTTGGAACGCTGGGCGGGACTGCACAAAGCAGCCAGTCAACCCAGCCAGTGTTACTGAGTGGCAGTTTTTCCGGCCTAACACTAAGGATGTGAAATTTAGAACTTTCATATAGAACGTTCAAACTCAATTATAATAAGGGAGAGATGAGAGGATGTGTGAGATACCACTTTTTTTAAGAAGTAGAAAATATAACACACACTCTCTAGGAACAATACAGATTTTCCCATGACACTCCTATCATTAGACACCCTGGGGATGGCACTATAACCAGAAGCAGTGGATGAGAATGATTCTCCTGTAAACCAGAAACTGTAACGGCTGTGCCATGTAGGCCCACAGAACTTCTATGCAAGGCTTCAGCTGCTCTGCGTTGCCTTGGTCTTGCTTTTGGCTTTCAGCCTGATCCTGTGTATATTTACTGAGAAGTATGTCCTTTGTTAAAAAAAATTACTTTCAACAAAGTGTGCAAAAATTGCTTTCCCAGCCTTCAAGTAAGTGATCTTGCTTAATATAGGTTGAGCAAGATTTGTAGCCAAGAGGAGGATTTGATCCTGGTTCTCCCATATCCTAGTTGGACACTCCAACCACTACCCCATGCTTGCTCTTATATTGGGAAGTGTGTGGGTGGGGAATAAAACCCCCGTCATTAGGCCACAATTGGCACTAAATACTGAATGGAGCTTTGGCTATTTTAGGCTTGCTTTGTAAGGAAGTAGACTGAAATAATTTAAAAATGAAAACTCTTATATGGCAATTGATTCTTAAGGAATAGTAGGAATAGAAATAGTATAATAACAGAATATATTAGTTGTAAACTACCTTCAACCACAAGAAAAGGCAGAATATGAATATTTTAGTAAATCAATTTTATAGCAATATTGGGTTGGATCCACCACAGCATTCGCATGGCTGGAACAATTTCTGTCTGTGGAGTGCAACTTTCTCACCCCCACCCTCCTACTGCAACAGAAAAGCCAGCGCCCTCCTAAAATGCATGGGAAGCAAGAAAGTTTTGCTCCTTGGATGGAAATTCTTGCATCTGTAGAACACTCCTGTGGATCCAAGCCACTGCCTTTTAGCCTCAGTGCTCCTTGCTATCTTGACATGGGGTACAATTCTACATGGCTGCTGTAAGGATTACAGTGAGATAATATACATGAAGAGCTGTGAACACTTGAAAGTGCTATATAATGTTAATTATTAGTGAATAATAGAACTGGAGGTACCTGTGCCTTTCCCCATAGAACAGGTTCCCTACTCTTCTTATAGGCTTGCCATTATACCTGCCCCTTGCAGCTACTGTCTGCTACCACTTCGCTGGATGGTGAGAGGAAACTAGCCAGCAAAACAGGTGTGTTGTGCATCCCTGATTCAACAGCACAGCTTCTGGCACAATCTGGTTATGACAAATCACATCAGGCAACACTCTGTTATTTGCCTAAAACTCTATGGCTAAACAATAAAGTTTGGGGTGAAATGCCAGAGCATCATCCCTGGTGCAATGATGTCATTTCCTGGTCATCATGGCCCCCGTTACCTGTAAATTCCTGCCTCCCCCATCTCCCACCAGTTGCCAGGTCATGGCGGGCAGCCCTGCCCTTCTATCTCTTCCCTTATAATGTTTCGGAGTAGGGTTGCCAGATCCCCCCTGGCAACTGGAAGGGAATGGGGGTTTGGGTTACAAGATTCAGGTTGGGAAAATCCTAGATATTTGGGGATGGAGCCTTGGGAGGACAGGGATCTCAGTGGGGTGCACTGCCACAGAGTCCACCCTCCAAATTTTCCCACCTGGAATCTAGGAGTTTGCTTTGTTGTTTTCTGGCCTGCCTTTCACATATAAAAGGTTCAGGATGTGACGATTTTTCCTGCAATGACATACCAACAGCTTTTCTGAAACTATGATTCGATAAGCCCACTCCAGAGCCCATTGAACCTACCTAGTAGGGCTTAATTAAAGCGTAGAAACTTGGAGGAGACAGCAAGTCAGATCTTAACACAATGAAAGAGTTGTGCCATATTACCATCTGCTTCCATCAAGATGTTAATTGCCTCCTTGTCTTTGTTTTAATTAAGAGGGAATCTTGATTAAAGAAGAATGCAGAGAAGAAAAAAGAAAAGTAGAGCATGTGGATAGCAGGAACGTGAAAGAAACAGAAGATGCAGCCCATGTTTAGCAGAACTACTATAATTCGTGACTCATGTGTTTCAGCACTGAACACATAACAGATGAAGCTGCCTTACACTGTGTCAGACCACAGGTCTGTTATGGTCAGTGTTATCTACTCTTAATGGCAGTGGATCTCCAGTAGAAGTCCTCAACATCATCTATTATCTGATCCTAGCTGGAGGTACTGGGGATTGAACCTGGGACATTCTACATGCAAAGTAGATGCAGACTTCTGCTGTCAGATGATTGAGTGATAACTAGGGAGAAGAGCAGGAAAGTTATTCCAGTATTATTCCTAGTGGTGGTACAATGGAGCCCCTTAGGGGTTTTTCACATGTTATGCTTTAAAAAAAAACACTACACCTATAAATGGGGAGTGTCAAGTAAGCATCTGAAAGCATGTTAGCTTAGCAGATACATTCATTAGAAAACTGGGACTGGCTGCAGCTCCCTGTTGAGAGAAAAATCTGAGCCAAGTCAAACCTGTATTTGTTGCTGCACAATTTATCAGAAAGATTCTCAAGTATGAAGAATCAGGATAAACAGGCCAGAGGGAAAGGTACACATAAAGGTAGATCACACTTGATCTGAAATAATGGGAGAGGGAATGCACCTACTTAAGTGGCATTCCT
>NW_015170887.1:2881791-2897820 GCF_001447785.1 Gekko japonicus
TGATACACATTTCTCAAAGCATATATATATATGTGTGTGTGTGTGTGTGTGTGTGTGTGTGTGTGTGTGTGTGTGTATTCATGCCCATTTCTTTATGGCTGCATTCATAGCTCCTTTGACCCTGTTCATTCTCTTTGCCAGGTACTAGCTCGATCCAGAAATCATAAACCTCAGTTTGCTTGTGATGAGACTGAGCTGAAGATCTTGAATTTGCACACTCCCCTCTTCTTACTACCTCCCTTAGGGGTGCCGGCACACCAGCTGAAGAAGTGATTCAGTTGGGGTTATGCTCTAGGATTAACCCGGAACTCTGTGATTAAACACTAATGTTTCACACCAGTGTGATGATTTTATTTCTGGGTTCATACCAGAAGTGACACCATGCTGTCCACCCATCTATTTCCTTCTTGCTGCACTGTTGAGCTGTGGGAAGAAGCTGAAACAGGGAAGAGGGGTCAAGTCTGGAAGTCTCCCATGGCCTTCCTAACTTCTCTCCTTCCCCTCATGGGCAGTGCCCAGATTGCAAACCAGGAAGTCTTGTGAACTTGAATCAGGCTCTTTAACAAATAGCAGCTGGTTTCTTGCTTACAAACTGTGGGTTGGGATTTCTGCTGATGAAAAAAAAAAGAGAGGGTCCCCACTGATCACCAAAATAAGGCTGTGATGGGGATCGTGGCCTCTGCATATACAAAAGCCATGTAGACTGGAGTCTGTAGTAATTTAATGTGATTGAATGAAATAGCTGGCTGGATCCAACCCCATGTTTCTCAACCAGGATTTAGAATCCTGGTTTTTAAGAAGTAAACAAGTTGCAATGTAAGTCCCAGATTCAGACAACAAATTGTTGTTCGTCGAAGATTTCCTCATTTGTAATTTCAGTGCTGCACATGAGCGAAAGTAGAGTTTGAGCCTCATTCCCATCGCAGACTGATTTGTCTGTGATGTCCACATACAGCCATTGCATTTCCTGTTTCAGAAGAGTATCCCAGCTGCATTGTAAATAATAGGGTGTTTAACTTCTCCTGTGTCACTGTGCCTGTTGAATCTCTATTCTTTGGCTTTAACCTCATGCAGGAACGCTCTTGCTTTCCTACTAGCATCTCTAGATAAAAAGCTTTATCTGATGATTGATAACAGTGTTGGCTTTAAGAATAATGTCAGTAATTTTTAGACTGGTCGTCTGATCCTTTCTTTCTTTTTAAAATTACTCTATCCTGCTTTCTGTCTTGACAAAAAACTTTGAGTAAGGGATATAAAACTTTTAATTGGATTTATCCAATTTACCTTTCCTCTTCATTTTTTCCTTTACACTCTTCCCTCAGCCTTTTTTGGGGTAACTCTCCTGAGAATTTCCCTGTCTGATTTCCCAAGCAAGTGTAAAAGTAATTACAGTCAAACATGGGTTTTAGAAAGGGGAAGTAGTTAATTTTCTTTTTCTGGGACAGTGGTATTGTGGTTTTTATCTTGATAACCACATATCATGAAGGCAGAAGCAAAAAGTGGGGATATTGAAGTCACTGGAAAAAATAAGTCAAAACACTTAACAGGAGATACTATAAAAGTGCCTTTTCATTTTACAAGAGTCTACCATTGAGCAAAGTCATAAATAACTTGTTGGTAATATTTTCTTGTGATGGCTCCCCCCCACCATTTAGTATGATGTTAAAGGGGGTTCATCATCCATTGTGCTGTGCCTACACACAAGTTTCCACTAACACAGGTAACAACCTTTCTGTTGCATTTCTAAAAGGAGAAAGTGGACTGGTGGCCTGGCTATGCCACAGAGTCTTGTGTGCTTGTGTGTGCCTTCCCTACCAGACTGTCCAGTTTCTTGGTTACTCACATGCACCAAGGATGTATAGGTATGCATGCATAATTTTTCTTTTGAGAAGATATCCGCAGAAAGTTAGCTGCCACATGACGACTACCTATGATGCATATGGTTACCTGCCAGACATCTTCAGGACTATGTTGTTACATAGAAACCTGCCTGGGCTCTTAGACCAAGAGCAGAAGTTCCTGCTCCTGCTATATGAGGGACACAAGAGAGGGCTTTTAAGTCATGGCACTCAGCTGTCTCTTTTTTTTTTAAAGAAAATTTTTATTTTTTCCATATCAACAAACAAAAACAGACATAACACATACACGTAAAATGGGTTACATATACTTATCTATATTATCTAGCTGTCACCTCCTGCAATATTTACTACAATTATCACCAAATAGTGACCATAATAGATGGCCAAGATTTTATAAATGGTTGGAAGACTATTACAAATAAACAATATAGACATATGAACATTTTAGGAGATAACATAGATTTCATTTTCATATTAATATGCAAAGTACTTATGCAAAACTATTTGGCACTCAGCTGTCTTGAGAGGTACCTGACTGGTCTCATTATTTGCATTCCTATGACTAGCAGACCACAATTTGTTTGTCAGGTGAATGAGTCTCAAATCCTTGGACTCATATGCCCTCCTTCCTCAGTACAGGGAACCAAGACTGAGGACTTAGAATCATAGAATTGGAAGGGACTTCCAGGGTCATCTAGTCCAACCCCCTGCACAATGCAGGAAATTCACAAATTCCTCTCCCTCCACACTCGTAGTGACTGCTGTTCCACGCCCAGAAGGTAACAAAAAATCTCCAGGTTTGCTTCCTGACCCCAAAGTGGCAATCAGCATTTCCCTGAGCATGTAACAAAGGGCCACAAGAACTAAGCACTGAGGCAACCCTTCCTGCCCTCCCTCTCATGAGCTGGCTAAGTTCACAGAATCCACATTGCTGTTAGATGGCCATTAGCCTCTGTTTGAAAACCTCCAAAGAAGGAGAGCCCACCACTTCCTGAGCAAGCCTGTTCCACAGAGGAACCGCTCTAACTGTCAGGAAGTTCTTCCTAATGTTTAGCCAAAAACTCTTCTGATTTAATTTCAACCCGTTAATTCTGGTCCAACCTTCTGGGGCAAGAGAAAAAAATTGCAAACCATCCTCTAGATGACAGTCCTCCAAGTACTTGAAAATGGTTATCATATCACCTTCTCAGTCATCTCCTCTCCAGGCTAAACATACCCAGCTCCTTCAACTTTTCCTAATAGGACTTGGTCTCCAGACCCCTCACCATCTTTGTTGCTCTCCTCTGGACACGTTCCAGCTTGTCTATATCCTTCTTAAGTTGTGGTGCCCAAAACTGAACACAATACTCCAGGTGAGGTCTAACCAGAGCAGAGTAAAGTGGTACCATCACATATGATTATCTGGACACTATACTTCTGTTGATACAACCCAAAATCGCATTTGCCTTTTTAGTAACCACATCACACTGCTGACTCATGTTCAGTGTATGGTTTACTAAGACCCCTAGATCCTTTTTGCACATACTACTGCCAAGACAAGTGTCCCCCAACCTATAATTATGCATTTGATTTTTCCTATCTAAATGCAGAACTTTACATTTATCTTCATTGAAATTCATTTTATTTGTTTTAGCCCAGTTTTCCAGCCTGTCAAGATCATCCTGTATCCTGACTCTGTATTCTACCATACTTGCTACCCCTCCCAATTTAGTATCATCTGCAAATTTAATAAGCATTCCCTCTATCCCTTCATCCAAATCATTGATAAAGATGTTGAACAAAACAGGTTCCAGAACAGATCCTTGAGGCACTCCACTTGAAGACTTCACTCACACATGAACACATGAAATGGCCTTGTACTGAATCAGACCATTAGTCCATCAAGGTCAGTATTGTCTACTCTGATTGGCAGTGGGTCTCCAGGGTCTTAGGTAGACATTTTTCACATCATCGACTACATTGAGCTTTTTAACTGGAGGTGCCAGGGATTGTACCTGGGACCTTCTGCATTCCAAGCAGATGCTGTGCCACAGCCCAGTCCTTCACACACCGTACACCTCTGTGCCTCCTTCAGTCATCTTCTTGGGGCCTCTTGCACCCAGCACCAGGATGGTTTCATTGGCTGTTAACCAGGGGAAGGGCTTTCTCAATTATGGCCCCTATCCTGTAGAATGCACTCTCTGATGACACCTGTACCCTGCGGGACTTACTTAATTTCCACAGAGCTTGCAAGGCAAAATTGTTCAGGTGGACTTTTGGAGGTTAACCAGATGTTGTGGATTGGTTTGATATTAAGTTATATCTTTAACATTAACAAAGATCAGATAATACATATAAAATTATTATGATGTTGTTTAAGTATTGTAAGTTGCTGCAAGACCCTTTGGTTGAGTGGTGACTAAAAATCAAATGAATAAATAAATTGTTGGGAGTTTATAGTTCTGATACCTTAACATTGATGGGGTTTGTTTCTTTTGCTAAATCACGCAGGCTATAGGATTTCAGGCTCATTTGAATTACAGTGTAATTGTGGTTGGTTTGTGAATATCACCCAGGTTACTTAAGTAAGCAAAATAGGAATCAGTTGTCTTCTAGGACTAGCGGCTCTCTACGGTTGAGTGACATCATGTCTGCTGTTGTCTCTGTAAATCTAATATTCTAGTATGATTGTTATCTTGTTTTTCTTGTTAGGTGCTTCAGATCAAAAGGCTGGATAACAATAACTTGACTAATAAACATCACAGCAGTAATTGTGCAGAAAGTCTGGAGCATTGCTTTTGTTTTATGACAACCATAAAGAACAGGGGATAGAGTGGAAGTAGGCCTAACTGATGGCCAATTTTTTTAAAAAATCAGCTTTTGGCATCATATCCCTACTGAGCTCCCCCCCCACTCTGCTGTCCCCATACTGTGTCCCCAAATCTCCAAGAGTTTCCCAAGCCAGACTTGGCAACTCCAACTCCAACTTTTGAGCAAATAGAAACACAAGAAAAAGACCACAATACCCACTTGCAGTAAGTCAAGCGTATTGTGTTCCCACTTGTACAAGGTCTTGCACAGCCAGTTTTGGGCATTATAATATACAAGGGGTGGACCCGTGATACTCGTGGGGGGTGGGGGGTGGGGAGGGAGGCAGAGCTCCAAACAGAGCTCCAAAGTCAGAAGGCGGAGGAGGAAGCAGCAGGAGGAGGTAAGTCCCCCCCCATCCTGCCGGTTCCTCCCCCTGCTCGATCTCCCCCCTCTGGCCTTTCTCCCCCCCTCCTGAGCCTCCCGGTCCTCCGTTTCCCTGGATGCCCCTGGAGTTCTGGCCTGGGGAGGGGGAGACAAAAGCTCTCGGCGTCCCCTCTCCACCTGGGGCCTCATTTCGCAAACCTAACCCTCCCCTTTAGTCAGTCTCTTTCCTAGACCGGGAAGTCCCCGGACCCCGACTCTCCTGGGGAAGGTGTGGCCGCCTGCCCACCCCCTCCTCGTTTGCAGGGTCCCCAGCTCGGTGGGAAGGGGGAAGGGGGGGCCACTGACCTGCCGGCCTTGGTGACGATCATCTCGGTGCCCAGCTGGTTGAACTCATCCCAGAGCGCCTTCATCTCCAGCTGGACTCAGACCCCGACTCTCCTGGGGAAGGTGCAGCCGCCCGCCCACCCCCTCCTCGTCTGCAGGGTCCCCAGCTCGGCGGGAAGGGGGGGGCACTGACCTGCCGGCCTTGGTGACGATCATCTTGGTGCCCAGCTGGTTGAACGCGTCCCAGAGCGCCTTCATCTCCAGCTGGATGCTGACGTTGGCCACCTTGGGGTTCTTCTTGACGGGCGCCTTGGAAGCCGAGGATGGAGCCTGCTGGGGAGGCGGGCCGGGATGGTGCTGCTGCTGGGCAGCGGCGCAGGGCTCGTAGTGGGGAGCGACGGCGGGGGCTCATGGTGGGCGGCGTAGGGGTCCCCCGGCGAGGGGGCAAGAGGGTGGAAGGTGCCGCCACCGGCCGAGGCGTTGAGGCTGCTGAGGCTGTTGGCCGTGAAGGCTGCGACGTCGCAGAAGTGTGAGAGCTGCGTCAGCCAGGGGCTCGAGATGGCCGAAATCATGCCGCGGCCGTGGCTTTTTCTCCTCCTGCCCGGCTCCGGAGCGAGAGCCAAGCGGCAAGCCGCTCAGCCCTCGCCGCTCTGCCCCCCGGCTCGCCGCTCACCTCCCAAGCGGCAGCGGTAGCAGCGGTGGTTGCAGAGCGTTCCCTGCGCATGCGCAGGGGACGCTTTGTGAGTTTTGGGGGGGTTTAAACATCCCCCCAATGTTTTTTCCACATTTAGGATTTTTGTGCACACGTGGGCACCGCCCCACGTGCGCACAAACCTCTCTCTCCCCCCAGGTCCCCCCCCGATGTGCGGATTTAGCTATCCGCACACCAGGGGGCGACTTCGGTATTAGTATATAGATATAGAGGAAAGTATTAGGTATTGCACAAGATCTTATGCAAGCAGAACTGTATTAAGTCTGTTGATGTTTCTGCTTGTATGTCACTGGATCCAAGTCACAATGTTTAATGTTTTAAATAACAATGTTGGCTTGGATCCACCAGAGCGTTTCCATGGATGGAATGATTTTTGCCCACAGAGCATGAATTTCTTACTTCCCCTTCCTGCAGCAGCCCCAAATACCGCTGAAATGCTGTACCTAGAGGGGTCCCCTTTTCTCCAAGAGCAGCATGTGTCAGGTCCCCAGTTAATACACTCTCCACAACACTATTGGTAGTGATGCTTTATTAGAGATATGCTTACATCAGGAGCTTGAATTTTGTCAGGACTGAAGAAAGTGTGTGAAAACTTCAGGTGATAGGTAAAACCAAGTACACCCCCACCCCATGCATTCATCAGCAATCAGCCCCTAGTTTTACCATGGCAACCCTGAGATATATGGTGCCTTATCTAAGCTAGCAAGGCAGAGAAGTCTCCAAGGCCAAATCCCATGAGAACAGGCCCAGGGGTGCAACTTAAGAAATGGTTATGGCTACTACTGGCATCTACTCTCAAAATACAAACACTCCCCTCAGGGATTCCCTCCCCCCTAATACATGGCAAGGAAAGCAGTGAAGTAAAACGAAGAGAAGTGAAACTGAAACCTTGACAGAATGGGGGGGGGAACCTTTTGGGCTGCAGTGGGGAGGAGGGGGGACACAAAGTTGCACTTGGCAGAAATTCTTCTGCCTGTGTAGATTGTATATATTAGTCTGTTGATCATTTATCTAGTATAAATTATTAAAATACATAAAAGGAGGTAAACGTCAAAGCATATTGAGAAGGGTTCAGATTCAGAATCTAAAAAATTCTGAAAGTCCAAGAATGATAGAGGCTTGATGAGTGAACACTTGCCCCGTTCCAGGAAATTTTCATCATGAACCAATTTGAATGCAAAGCTTCAACAATCTATATAACATATGAGAACAATGAAAATCCTACAGCTTCCCAACTCTGGCTGAGCTAAATCACTCCCAAGAGGTTCAAAAAGTACATATTGTAAGCGAGAACATAAACCAATCTTTAAAAAAATATATATAGAGAAAAAAGGAAAACTCAGTGCACTGAGAAATTTATATTTGCTAAGGAAATGTATTGGGAGTAGAGTGGGATGAAAAAGTGCAAACGGTATGTGCTGTACTGCTGGATTATTCCCCCATGTATGTTGTATTGTGCACCTTGGATGATGTGTGAGCTAAAAATGTAATGATAATAAATAAAAATATATTGCATTCGGCTTAGGATGGTGCACCTGTTGCTCGCGGGCTCCATGATACAAGGTGATAAACTTATGCATAAAACATTTTTGCAACCAACCCTTTCTCAACCCCTCCCCAGCAATAAAACCACTCTACATCTGCTGACCCAGTAAGGCAGCACTAGCAATATAGCTCCCCCTCCTCAGTTCCCTGCATCTGTTCTCCTGATTTGGTAGCTTTTATATGAAAAAATAAATATGAACCATTTATTCATCATAAAGATAGATGGACTCTGTTCCCCCAACCTGGTTCATATACAATGTATTTTTCTTACAACTACAGCTTTGCTTGTATTCAAAATACTATTTCCCAAACACCCTAGTTTTTTTTAAACATCCAAGTGTATGAAGTGGATTCTATTTTAACCCCCCCCCCTCCTACAATTTATTACTTAAATTCAAAGCTTAAATAATGAACAAAGCATTTGCAGGAGAAAGATGGCCTAACACATTCTCCCTCCTGTGCTTATCTCCATTGCTGCCTTGCCTCTTTAAATTCAAATATTTCACTTATACACAGCAAAAGAAATTGCATAGTTCTTATATAGTTCTTATATTTTGGGTTACTGTGTGCCACAGTAACCTCCCAACTCAAGCACTGGGTCAGAGGAGGAAAATGTATCCAGGTCCATTTGGAACAATTGCCCAGAATCCTCTTGGTCCAGGTGGTCAGGTGATATCAGAGGACCAATCTTTCACTCCTGTTTTGATTATAAAGGTTCCAGAACTGCTGTAGCATGTGGAACTTGTTGCTGAAAGAGGCTGCCAAGGTTCCTCCTCTGCCTCAGTACCGTTGCTTGATTTGCTCACCCTTGGCTTTAAGAAGAAGAAGAAGAAGAAGAGAAGAAGAGATTGGATTTATACCCCGCCCTTCACTTGGAGTCTCAGAGCGGCTTACAAACTCCTTTCCCTTCCCCTCCCCACAACAGACACCCTGTGAGGTGGGTGGGGCTGAGAGAACTCTGACACAAACTGCTCTTTCAGGAACAGCTGTGCCAGAGCTTGTGACTGACCCAAGGTCACATCAGCAGGTGCAAGTGGAGGAGTGGGGAATCAAACCCGGTTCTCCCAGATTAGAGTCCGCACACTTAACCACTACACCAAACTGGCTCTAACCTAACATGATTTGTCTCATAATGCCCTCAAAGAAAAAAAATCAAAGGGTTATCTCAAGCAACAGGTACAATTTAATACTTCTTCTGAGCTAAAACCTTGATCCCAATAATATAAACTACATACACATTACAGGCTGTTTGGGCTGCTTCCATCTTAGGTCAGTTTCTAGCTGGTCCCTTAGTAATGTGCAAATGTTTCATATTCATTTGGGACTAAGACTCGGATTTCTCTAAGATAAGGTTTGTACAAGCACAAAAAAGAACAAGAAATTGCTTATGGGAGACAGGTGGATGAATCACTTTAGCAGTCTTTTATTTTCTGCATCTTCCTTTGGGAAAATGTAGGAAAATCAGGAGGGGCTACAAGCAAAGCAAATTTAAATGCTGTGTGTGTTACTTGGATAGTGACATCATGTTTTTGAATGTGTGCACTGTATGTGGACGTTGTTTTGAGGCACTGACAAAGATCTGGCATACTTCCTCCTCTGTTTCAAAACTGAGACTTCATGACATGTGGAAAATCTGGGCAGAGCATTACAAGCCATGGCTTGATGGTTATAACAGAAGAGGTTGAAATTGAATCCTTCAAAGATGGAGGTCCTGTACCTGGATCACGAGGGACTAGGTTCGGGAATCGGGCTCCCAACCTTCGATGGGGCCTCGTTGGTGCCAGCATTGAGGGTGAAGAGCCTGGGGGTCTTCCTAAATGCCTCCCTGAGTATGAAGGCCCAGGTTGCTACCACTGCCATGTCTACCTTAACCCTCGGGATCTGGCTACTTGGATTATTGTAATTCTCTCTTTGTGGAGCTGCCCTTGACTCTGCTCCGGAGGCTTCAGCCAACGCAGAACACAGCAGCACGGGTGTCTATTTCGTTGTCTGTGCAGACACGTATCCATCCTGTGCTGCGCAAACTGCACTGGCTGCGTATTGCATACCGGATCCATTTCAAGGTGATGGTGCTTACCTTTAAAGTCCCATATGGCCAAGGGCCTGCATACCTGCGAGACCACCTCTCCCCATATGAGCCCCAAAGAGCACTACAATCTGCTAATCAACATCTACTGGAGGGGCAAGGGATGTCAATCTTGCCTTAACCAGGGCCAGGGCTTTTGGGGCCTTAGCCCCTACGTGGTGGAATAAGCTCCCATATGAGATTAGGGTCCTGCGGGACCGTTTGCAGTTCTCAGGGCCTATAAGTTATTTAATTCAATTTATATCCTCCCCTCTCCCCCAAGGCAGGCTCAGGGAGGCTTACATTAAAAGTTAAAATACATTAAGACAGAGCTCTTCTGCCAGGTTGTTAGTTGAGGCGGCAGGCATCCTTCTTTTTATCCATCTATTGGGCCTCCTCTTCAGTGTATCAAATCTGAGTAACAACTGGAACCCAATCATGATAGGATACGTCTGTTGAGGCTCTGATGGGATATAGAAATTGCACTATATCTATTTGATGTATTTTAAACTGTGCAAAATATCAATGTTATCATGGCACTAAGGTTGCCACCTCTGGGTTGGGAAATTCCTGGAGATTTGGGGATGGAGACTGTGGAGGATAAGAATTCAGCTGGAGGTTGGCAATATAGTTCCAGGTGGCTCTTTTCCAGCTAAATTAAGTTGGAAGAGGGAGACATCTTTCACATTGCCTTAAAAATCCACTTAGTGTTTTTTTCCCTTGGGTTCAGACAACTTCATAAACATCTGTGGCTCTTTGCCTAGGGGCTCTGTAAGAAGCCCAAAATGAGCCAGAAAGACAAGGCCCTAGGCTCTTTGTCTTTCCCGTAAAATAATTTGACTTTGATAACAAAAACCACATAAATACCAAGGGTTTAAAAGGGGGATTATATTTATTTATTTTAAAAGAATTATGAAGCCAGAATGCCAGCAAGGGGTTGGGGGCTATCCAGTGTTTTGCACGGAGTGTCACATGTATGACTATCTGCCCACTGGGCAGAAGTCTTGGGTGTGTGCTCGGTGCAAGGAGCTCCTGGTTCTCAGGGAACGTGTGTGCTCCCTTGAGGCCAAGGTGGCTGACCTGGAGAAGCAGAGACAGTCAGCTAGGCACACAGAAAAGACTCTCGGGGACTTGTTAGCTACGTCCCACTCTGGATCTGGCAGCCCCGCTGCTGTCAGGGAGCATGAGGGTCTAGGGGAAACAGGGCACCGTGCTGAGGATAAGGGGAATGTGCCCTCAGAAGGGACCTCTTCCCCAGCTGGTGAGCGGCTCTCCTTTTGCACCAAGGAACCATCCCTGAGCAGGGTGGGAGGGGGGCTCTTGGTAGTGGGTGATTCGATCCTTAGGCAGGTAGACAGCTGGGTGGCGAACCCGCGTACTGACCGTATGGTGACTTGCCTGCCTGGTGCGAAGGTAGCGGACATTACGCGTGTTTTAGATAGGCTGGTAGATAGTGCTGGGGAGGAGCCAGTGGTCGTGGTGCATGTCGGCACCAACGATGTGGGGAAATGCAGTCGTGAGGTCCTGGAGGAGAAATTTAGGCTGCTGGGCAGGAAACTTAGGTCCAGGACCTCCAAGGTAGCCTTCTCAGAAGTGTTACCTGTTCCACGCGCAGGGCCGGAGAGACAGGCAGAGATCAGGAGTCTCAATGCGTGGATGAGACGATGGTGTAGGGGGGAAGGGTTCAGGTTTGTTAGGCACTGGGATACTTTTTGGAACAAGAGGGAGCTGTACAGGCGAGACGGTCTCCACTTGTCCCGAGAAGGAACCAGGCTGCTGGCACTTAAAATCAAAAAGGTGGCAGAGCAGCTTTTAAACTGAATATTGGGGGAAAGCCGACAGGAGATGAAAAGTCTCTGGTTCGGGTTGGCTCATCTGAGAGAGGTGAGGGGGTACCGGTTGCTTTTCTACAGGGAGGTGGATTGAAATTGTCCACAGAGGCCATGGCTGGTGACATGGACTGCCGGACAACGACTCGAGATAGCAAGAGGAAGGATGCAGGCTTAACTTGTAAGGGAAATTACAGCTGTTTCTATACAAATGCTAGAAGTGTCCGAGGTAAAATCGGGGAGTTGGAGTGCTTGGTGTCGGAGGGAAAAATAGACATTGTGGGTATTTCTGAAACTTGGTGGGATGAGGAAAATCAGTGGGACACAGTGATTCCCGGTTATATATTATATCGGAAGGATAGGGGGGGAAGGGTTGGAGGTGGGGTAGCTCTGTATGTCAGAGAGGGTATAAAGTCTAGAAAGATTGAGAGGCTAAGTGAATTGGATTCGCTTCTGGAAGTTCTATGGGTTGAAATAGGGGGGCCAAAAGGAAACTTAACACTGGGAGTTTGTTATCGCCCACCAGATCAAAAGATAGAGGAGGATTATAAAATGATGAATGCCTTAAAGATAGCAACTAGACAAAAACACTGTGTAATAATAGGTGATTTTAACTACCCACACATTGATTGGGTCAATATGTGTTCTAGCCGGGAAAAAGAGATTGAGTTTCTAGACACTCTAAATGACTGTGCTATGGAGCAGATGGTCACGGAACCTACCAGGGGAGAGGCGATCCTTGATTTGGTCCTAAGTAACACTCAAGACCTGGTGAGAGATGTAAAAGTGATTGCACCGCTTGGAAACAGTGATCATAATGTTGTTGAGTTCATCATTTGTACAAATAGAGAATTGGCCAAAAAGACTCACACAACCATTTTTAACTTTAAAAGGGGTAATTTCTCTGATATGAGGGGACACGTGGGGAGGAAACTGAAAGGAAAAGTAGAAAGGGTCAAAACAATTGGGGAAGCTTGGGATCTATTTAAAACTACGATCCTAGAAGCTCAAAAAATATATATTCCGCAGGTTAGGAAAGGCACAAACAGGTATAGGAAAAAGCCTGCATGGTTAACAAACAGAGTAATGGAGGCTGTAAAAAGTAAAAAGAATTCCTTTAAGCAGTGGAAAGCTAGTCACAGTGAGGCTGATAAAACGGAACACAGGCTATGGCAAATAAAATGCAAGTCTGAGGTCAGGCAGGCAAAAAGGGAATATGAGGAGCATATAGCAAAAAACGTAAAAACCAACAATAAAACTTTCTTCAAATACATTAGAAACAGGAAACCAGCCAGGGAGGCAGTGGGGCCCTTGGACGACCAAGGGGTAAAAGGAGTATTGAAGGATGATAGGGAAATGGCTGAGAAGCTAAATGCATTTTTTGCCTCCGTCTTCACTGTGGAAGATGAGAAGTGCTTGCCCACTCCAGAACCACTGATTTCAGGAGGGGTGTTGAAAGACCTGAGTCAGATTGAGGTGACGAGAGAGGAGGTCCTAAAACTGATAGACAACTTAAAAACTGAAAAATCACCAGGCCCAGATGGCATACATCCGAGAGTTCTGAAAGAACTCAAATGTGAACTTGTAGATCTCCTGACAAAGATATGTAATCTTTCCTTAAAATCTGCCTCCATTCCTGAGGATTGGAAGGTAGCTAATGTCACTCCCATCTTTAAAAAGGGTTCCAGAGGAGATCCGGGAAATTACAGGCCAGTCAGTCTGACGTCGATACCGGGTAAATTGGTGGAAACCATTATTAAGGAAAGAATTAGTAGGCACATAGATGAACAAAACCTATTGAGGCAGACTCAGCACGGTTTCTGTAAGGGAAGATCTTGTCTCACTAACCTGTTAGTGTTCTTTGAGGGGGTGAACAAACATGTGGACAAGGGGGATCCAATAGATATTATTTACCTTGACTTCCAGAAAGCTTTTGATAAAGTTCCTCATCAAAGGCTCCTAAGTAAGCTCAAAAATCATGGGATAGAAGGACAAGTCCTTTTATGGATCAAAAACTGGCTAGTTCATAGAAAACAGAGAGTGAGTGTAGGTGGGCAATTTTCTCAGTGGAGGGTGGTAAGCAGTGGGGTACCGCAGGGATCAGTACTTGGTCCACTGCTTTTTAACTTGTTCATTAATGATTTGGAGATGGGAGTAAGCAGTGAAGTGGCTAAATTTGCGGATGATACAAAGTTGTTCAGGGTGGTGAAAACCAGTGAGGATTGTGAGGCACTCCAAGGGGATCTGTCAAGGATGGGCGAGTGGGCGTCAACATGGCAAATGGGGTTCAATGTGGCCAAGTGCAAGGTGATGCACATTGGAGCCAAAAATCCTAAATATAAATACACATTGATGGGGTCTGAACTGGCAGAGACTGAGCAAGAGAGAGATCTTGGAGTTGTAGTGGATAACTCACTGAAAATGTCGAGACAGTGTGTGACTGCAATAAAGAAGGCCAATGCTATGCTGGGGATTATTAGGAAGGGTATTGAAAACAGATCAGCCAATATAATAATGCCCCTATATAAATCAATGGTGAGACCTCATTTGGAATACTGTGTGCAGTTCTGGGCACCACACCTTAAAAAGGATATTATAGCTTTGGAAAAAGTGCAGAAAAGGGCAACTCGAATGATAAAAGGGTTGGAACACTTTCCCTATGAGGAAAGGTTAAAGCGCTTAGGGCTCTTTAGCTTGGAGAAAAGACGACTGAGGGGTGACATGATCGAGGTTTATAAGATTATGCATGGGAAAGAGCAGGTAAAGAAAGAGGTACTTTTCTCCCTTTCTCACAATACAAGAACTCGTGGGCACTCCATGAAACTGCAGAGCGGTCGGGTTAGAACGGATAAAAGGAAGTACTTCTTCACCCAAAGAGTGATTAACACATGGAATTCACTGCCACAGGAAGTGGTGGGTGCTACAAGCATGGACGGCTTCAAAAGGGAATTAGATAAGCATATGGAGCAGAGGTCCATCAGTGGCTATTAGCCACAAGGTATAGCTAGGGGCTCTGGGGCAAGTGATGCTCTGTCTTCTTGGTGCTTGGGGGGGGGTCAACAGTGGGAGGGCTTCTAATGTCCTGGCCCCACTGCTGGACCTCCTGATGGCACTGGTATTTCTGGCCACTGTGTGACACAGAGTGTTGGACTGGATGGGCCTTTGGCCTGATCCAACATTGGCGTCTCTTATGTTCTTATTCCATGCCTGTCTTATTTCTTCCCCATCCCCCCCCCATTGGTAATAAAACTGGTTTCTCCTGCACTTTCCCCCCAAAGCAAAATGTATTCATAACAAAGCCTCTGTTTGTAATCTGAACTAATGTTTTTCTCATTGGTGACTTCCGGCACAATCCACCCACCAAAACCCACCCAGTGCTGAAATGTTTCAGTGATGGAAGTTGACTGTGTTGAAACAAGCAGTCATTCTCATTGTGGGCACCTTCCTCATTGCTCTGCCTTCTGCGTGAGTGTATATTTTTGTCCGGTCTGGTCAGTCTGGTCTCTTCTCTCTGCCTCTCTCCAGCTTGAGAAAGCTGTGATCATGTCCCCCTCTTGTTTTACACAAGAGTAGACATGCTATCAAAACCAATGCTGCTACTCTTATGTAAAATCCACCAGATCGTCTCTTGACCCTTCACACCTTTCTCCCCAATTGTGACTACCCTTCTTTTTGTCATAGTGTTTTAATGTTTTCAGTTTAAAAATGCCAGGGGCCAAGTGATTGGGCAAAAAAATAATCTTTAGTGCTTCAGAGTTGCTGTTTAAGAGCCCACACAAGAGTATATAGGGCTACTCTCATGTAAGGAAGGTGGAGCAAATGAGGCTGCTGAAATGCTCAAATGCTTCAGCACCCGGGGGGAAAAGTCTGAACAGAGGGAACCCATAAGGGGAAGTTTGAACTGATCCCACCAATAGTGCAATCATCAGAAGTGGCACAACATGCACAAAAACACAAAGGGCAGCTGCAGTCTGAAAACCCTGGAGATTTTTTTGCAGCTGTTATTTGTTTGTTTCTTGTAATGTACTCCGCCATGACCACATGCGCGACCGTTGGGCCATGCAGTCATGCCGAACAGCAGAGCTTCGCTCCCCTGAGAACAATAGCCAAGCGGATCCTAGCCCGCACCTATCAGAGGGCCAGGTCCGCGGCCGAGAGCCTATGGGACTCTTGGCCACTGTAAATAGCCTATAGTGAGTAGTGGGTGTGTTTTGGTGGTGGGTTTTCTGGGCATATATACCGGCCTGCAAGCCGGCAGTCTCCATCTTGTTCCTGCTGGATAAAAGTACTTTGCTGAAATCACTCAACGTTCTCAGTACTTTTCACTGACGACGAGGGTGGGATTCTACCTTCCCTGAACAACGACCCGGACAAGACCAAGCATCGCATCGAGCTCCGATCGAGACCACCACGGCACCGCAGTCCGTTCTGGGATCACCGCTCATCGCACCACGCCTCGCTCCGTCAGCCGAAGCAAACCTCCGCTCTTTCGCTTCAGCTACTCTCGCATCCAGCGACCCG
>NW_015170887.1:2899460-2925025 GCF_001447785.1 Gekko japonicus
CACCGGGGATTTTCCAATCATTCATGGATTCTCTCCTTAAAGGTATTCCGGGAGTGCAGCCGTTTTTAGCTGACGTGCTCATCGCTGCCCCCGACGCCGCTGTTTTCGCCGATCGCCTCCGGGCCGTGCTCCAACGTTTCGACCAGGCAGGGCTGAGGGTGAAACGTGAAAAATGCCTCCTTGGGGTCTTCAAGGTGGAGTTCCTGGGGTTCGCAGTGGACGCGACGGGAATCCACCCCACGGCGGAAAAGACGACAGCCATATCGAATGCCCCGGCTCCCAAGTCTAAAACAGAGCTACAGGCCTTTTTAGGCCTATTGAACTTTTATCATTCTTTTCTTCCTCTTAAAGCAGCAGTAGCAGAGCCCCTCCATCGGCTTCTCAACAAAGGCGCGCCCTGGGTCTAGGGGCCGGCTCAGGCCGCGGCGTTCCGAGCAGTCAAGGAGCTCCTCATCTCCAACTCAGTCCTCGCCCACTTCAACGAGGACTTGCCGGTGGTACTGGCCTGTGACGCCTCTCCATATGGGGTCGGGGCGGTCCTGGGGCAATACGGGGTCAGGGAGGTCCTGGGGCACAAGCTGCCTGACGGTCGGGAGGTCCCTGTGGCCTACTACTTCCGGCGCAACTATGCGCAAATAGATAAAGAGGCACTGGCGATCGTGGCCGGGGTGAAAAATTTCACCACTACCTGTACAGCCGGCCATTTACGGTCTTAACAGACCACAAGCCTCTCCTGGATCTGCTCGCCCCAGGCCGCCAGACCCCCCAGATGACCTCGCCCAGAGTAATCCGGTGGTCCGTCTTCCTGGCGGGCTACAACTACTCGCTACTCCACTGGCCCGGGAAAGCGATGGGGCATGCCGACACCCTGAGCCGCCTGCCTCTGCCCACGACGGATCCGGACCCGGCTCCCGCCCACCAGGTCGCGCTTTTGGAGACTCTGCCAGATCAGCCGGTGCACGTCAGGGAAGTCGCCCGTCGCACCGCCAAGGATCCGCTCCTCTGTTGCGTCCTGGACTGGGTGAGAAGGGGGTGGCCAGTGGCCGCAGTGGGTCCAGAGTTTTCGGCGTTTGCCACCCGCAAGGATGAGCTTTCGGCACACAAAGGTTGCGTGATGTGGGGGGGCCGGGTGGTGATTCCCTCCCCACTCTGGGACAGGGTGCTAGCTGCCTTGCACGAGGCCCACCCTGGAGTGGTAAGGATGAAAACCATGGCCCGGAGTTATGTGTGGTGGCCGGGCCTAGACCGAGACATTGAGGGGCAAGTGAAGCAGTGCCAGCCCTGCCAGGCCTCGCGGCCAGAACTGCCCCAAGCTCCTGCAAGGGCTTGGGAGTCATCTCACAAACCCTGGTCCCAGCTGCATTTGGACTTCGCTGGGCCATTCCAGGGGCAGATCTTTTTTATACTGGTCGACGCCTACAGCAAGTGGCTGGAGGTGGTGCCCATGCCGACAACCTCGTCCAAGGCGGCTATCCGGGCGATGTGGCACATCTTTAGCGCCCAGGGCATCCCGGACATGTTGGTTACGGACAACGGAACGGCCTTCACCTCGAGTGAATTTCAAGAATTCACAAAGTACTATGGGATCCGCCACGTCCGATCTGCTCCCTTTCACCCAGCGACGAACGGCCAGGCTGAGCGCATGGTGCACACCACCAAGGAGGCGCTCCACCGATTCAAGAGCCGCGACTGGGATTACAAATTGGCAGCATTCCTTTTCGGCCAGAGGACCACGCCGCACACGGAGACAGGCCGCAGTCCCGCCGAGCTTCTGCTGGGTCGTCGCCTAAACTCCCGGCTCGATCGGCTGCACCCGGACCGAGCACCCGAGGAAGAACCAGCAACAGAAGCACCGGAGGCAGCACGAGGATTTTTCCCCGTGGATCTGGTGTACGTGCGAAAATACGCCAAGGGCCCGCCATGGATCCCCGCATGAGTGGTCCGAGTGCGAGGGCCCCGGTCATACGAGGTCTCCTGCGAGGATGGACAGCTGCTTCACCGCCACATAGATCAACTACGGCAGAGGGTCCTCCCCTACGACCCCAAAGATATGGAATTCCCGGAATTGGCCGAATCGCCCTCCCCAGCTCCCGAGCCGCCGATCCCTGCACTCCTGCCTGGCCCCCTCGCTACATGGCCCCAAGACAGCGCGCCGCCTCCGTCACCGGCAGGACTGATACCAAGCTCCCCGTTAAGGCCCCAGGCCGCATCCGCGACCCCAACTCCCGAGCTCCGACGTTCCACGAGAAACAGGACAGCCCCGGCATATCTCCAAGACTATGTGTGTGGGTAGTCTGGACTATGGGGTTAGGGGTGTAATGTACTCCGCCATGACCACGTGCGCGACTGTTGGGCCATGCGGTCATGCCGAACAGCAGAGCTTCGCTCCCTTGAGAACAATAGCCAAGCGGATCCTAGCCCGCACCTATCAGAGGGCCAGGTCCGCGGCCGAGAGCCTATGGGACTCTTGGCCACTGTAAATAGCCTATAGTGAGTAGTGGGTGTGTTTTGGTGGTGGACCTGCTGAATAAAAGTACTTTGCTGAAATCACTCAACGTTTTCTGAACTTTTCATTTCTCCAGCAGTTATGCTGGATCTAGTATAATGCCTACACTTCTATTTGACTCGGCAAGGGTCAGCTGAACCCCATCAAAGGTGGTAAGTGCAATGTCCTTCAAGACTTCAGTCTTCTTAATTAGCATTACCTCTGCCTTGTTTGGGATCAGTTTCCGTTTGTTCACACACAGACATTTAACTACTGGTTTCAGGTGGTGGCTTGAGAATTTTCTGCATCACCAGGAGATTTGGACAGAGAGAGACAGAGTTGTGTGACATCATCATATTGATGAAACCAGAAATGATTTTTCCTAAGGATTTTACATAGAGATTGAATAGCACAGGGAATAGGACCACGCTTTGTTAGACCCCATAGGACATATTTATTTATCGTATGGCCCCATAGGACAAATCTCTTGCTGATGACAATTGGTCTCCAATGGCAACTTTTTGACTCTAGTCTGTAAGGAAAGCCCAGCCCATGATAACTGCTAACTAAGCCTCCTAGCATGAGTTAGTACCAAGGCAACCCAGTGAAGCAAGACTTGAAATGGGGACTTCCTGGGTTGTATTTCAGTGTCTATATGTGATGCAGCTTACTTACCAAGAATAAGCATCTAGCTAGTTACCATAGACAAGTCAATATGAATAATTCCTGAGATAAATTTGTTTTCAACTTTCATATTGCTGTTCTAGGTACAAATTTGACAGATTATAGAAACTACATGTTGACCTTTTAACACATACCATGATCTTATTATCTAGCTTAATTACTAGAAACAGTTGTCAGTAATTACCATTTCTCATACTGGTGTGCAAAATATCTTTCAGCACAGACACCTCTAATCACCTGCCCTCCAGTGATGGTGAATGTTTGTCAGCCAATAATATTTATTTCACAAAAGTGGAGAGGTATGTTAAAGTGGAGAAGTATTATAAAGCATGAAATAATGACTGGCATTTTAAGATGCCTAACCTGCATTCAGACATCATGCTAAGCTACAATTTGCCCTGACAGCCACAAACACAGCTTCTTTCTCACACCCACACATTCCCCTTGTATTGTTGAGTTGACTATGCTCTCCTAGTTTGAATCTGACTCTGGTTCTCCAAACCATACAAATGCCAGTTTCCAGGAGTCATAAACATATATTCCTGTTTCATCCTGTTTTAGAATCCCTGTTTCTGTGGAGAACTCTTATTTATCCAGTTTCCTTGATATGTCATTCATTGAATACCAGTTTTAACCCAGGATTCCTTAATTACACCCATAAAAAATAGGGGGAAAGAGAGGGGAGAGCATATCTTTACTACCAAATAAACTTTCTCGGTTGTCTTCAAGGAAAGCCCCATGTAGAGCACACTGTAGTAGTCCAGGCTTTGAGAGTATACATTCTTGCTTTGCAGATATAAAACACCTTCTGTGGACGGTGGGGTTTCTATGTCAAAAATCAGACACTTAATATTGAAGTTTGCCTACCCAGGATCCAGTTGAGTGAAATGCAGTGGAATCTTTTTTTGAAGTCTGATTTATGTGGTTAATAAACCTGTGAAATTGCTGTATATTGAGACAGATCATTGATCCATTTAATCAAATGCTGTCTATTCCAACTAGTGTCAGCTTTCCAAAAGTCTTGAGCAGAAGTATTTCTTAAGCCTGCTACCAGAGATAATTAATTGAAAGTGTTGGACGTTGAACCTACATGCAACACATGTGCCTTAATTTTAACCTATGATTCCTTCATGCCATTTCTCCCTAACTTGATTTCTCCTTTAGCCAATAGTTTGGTTGACTACATCAAATCGGATTATTTTACCTGGCTTGTTCAGGAATCTCTGGCAAATGTCATTTTATTAAGTCTTCCTTTCTGTATGGGACAGCCTGTCATCTGGATGTTGCAGATGTTTTAAGGTACTGGAATGGATGTTGGCCAGATCACTGGAGCACTGGAATGAAGGTCTTCAGGCCTATCATACAAAATACTGTCACTTCTGGGGACTCAAAGTATCTACCAGTGTAGCAGAAGCAATAGTAGGTATGTCTTTCATTAAAGAAAGCTTGAACTTCCATATTGTCCAGACATGCCTTATTAGCATCTTAATTGAGAGACTCATCATACATTAACTTTCCCCTACCCTCTAATGTGAGAAAGGAGCTTGCCTACTTATACTTTAAGAAAGCCAAGCAGATGTTGGCTACTTACCCTCTCTTGATACATATAGATGGCTACCATGAGACTGCTGTTGAAGCACATTCATAGTCATGACAAAGCACATTAGAATCTTAAATGTTACCATTTATTTGTGTCTTCACAATTTCCTCCTAATAAGATACCAAAGTACAGCACCTTCAAATGACAACTGGTGTTTCAGTTACCACTAATCTTTGAGAAGCAGATTGGAACTTGTGCCCTAGAGAGACTTGTCTGTCATTTATTACCAGTTTTGTGAAATTCCAATTGCCCTTCAGAACTCTTAAAACAAATATTTTACTACATGGAGTAAAGAAAGCAAGGAGGTCCTGTTTACAGATAGAAAGCCTGAATTTGGTGTGTTGTAGCATTAAGGACAATAATCTAACAACAGATACAACACTGTATATTTTCTTTCTCCAGTAGCCATCTGAAATATTGTTTCTTCCACATCCCTCTTTCTTTCTTATTGTTGACTTGTCGTCTTCATTCCAGTGTCTTTTAAAAACAATTCCCATTTCTGATCAACAGTTTGTTCTTTCTTTAACGTGGAACAAACAACATTGCTGGAAGAAGATACCCCAACTTCTGTTCCATCATCTTTGGAACATGTGTAATCTCTTAACCCGTATCATGACATCAAAGCCTTATGTGTTTCCTCACCCCTGTCACTGGCAGTCAATGACATAACACAGATATTGAGTTGTGTACAACATTGTGACATTATAATGTGTAGTGATGTTAACATTATTGAGGAGAGAATGGAACGTGACATAAGGATGCCATTTTCAGTGGCAGGTCAGTGCCTTCCATTACTGCCTTTTAGATCAACTCCTTCTTTGAGATCCATGTACTGAGTACACCTTTTACATAACTCACCTAATCTTGTCATCTGTGTTGTTTCTGCTATGATTCTGCTTTACCAAATATCTAATTTGTCAATATTTCACGTTTTGATTATGAGTCCTTTGAACTGGGTCAGCACAACATTTTTGTAGCACCTCCCATACACTTGAAACTAAATAAGATGTTAAATAATACTTATATTTCTCTTTCTATTTCATCACTCTGATGTGTGTTTGGTTCCTAGTTTCTAGGCTGGCTAGTTTGGGATTTGGAATTCACAGTCTAGTCATTCAGAATGTCAATGTCTTCCAGGGCGCTGCACTGTGAGTCCCTGTGCAGGAGATTCTTTCAAAGACCATCTGACTTTTAAATGGTTACCGGCAGGATAAAACTCTCTTCCTCCCTCAGATATATTAACATTGACAACCATTAACACCTGCTAAAATTAGTTAGAAATTGTTTTTTTCTATAAAGCTACCACATTGCCATCCTGAACTGAAATATTTGTGCCACCCTACCTGCCTCAGATAGTGGTGTAATTGTACTGCAGTGCTTCAGTGTTTCATTTTAATGTCACAGTTGGAATGCCCTGAGGTGAAGTGCAAAGTTGTGTGTTTCACCTACAATTATATTGAAGGCTGTATTCAAATATCATAAATTGCTGTTTGTTCGGGGGGGGGGGGACCTTGGAGGTCCTCAGACTTTTTCAGTCTCTCCTTTCCTCCCTCCCTTTGATCATGGCTGAGGAATGAAACATTTCCAGCTTCTGAACAAACTTTGATTTGTTGAGTGGTTTGCGCATCACAACAAACCCCAGTTTGCCTAGAACATAGAAGCCTCCAGTTTTCCATCTACATGTGAAAGGGGGGGAGGGGGGAGTGCATGAGGGTGAAAACTTATATGACTCATTCTCATTATAAACAAATCATGTTGTGTGTGTGATATCTGAATGCAGGCTAAGGTCTACAACACTGTAACTGTCTAGTTACATGCATAGATAAACAAAAACAACAACCCATATCCCTAACATCCTGATCCTAAATATTTTTAGCAAGAGGTAAGTCCTTTTGTTTTTAGGACAGCTTCTTTAAAGTAGATATTTCCGCTTAAGATTCAAAATGGTAGTTCAGGTTCTGATGACATTTTGATGGCATGTTCATTTGGCACATACAAGTCAATAATGATGGTCACTTCATGCATTAAAGAGGGACACACCTGAGCTTGCCTCTGAGTGTGTACTTGATATGAAGCTACAACCAATTAGAGTTTCCTGACTAGTGCAACCTGTACGAATGCTGTAAAGGCGTGAATCATGCTGTACATTTTTAGGTGCAGACATAAACATCCTAAGTATTTTATTTAAAAATGTAATGTGAGAAATGTCTCTGGGCTGTAGGTAGGCTTGCCAAGTCCCCCGGGGGGCGGGGAATCCCCCACCCCAGAGGCCCATTCACCACCACCGGCGGATTGGGCCCTGGGGGGAACTCCACCTTGACGTGCACGTTGCCCAGAAGTGATGCGGGCACGCTGGGGGCGGAGCCATGGTCATCCGAGGGAAAACTCTATGGTTTTCCCTCAGATGGTTGTGGCCCCGCCCCCCAGCATACCCGGCGTGCCGCGTCACTTCCAGGCGACGTGGATGCGGCGCGTGCTCTCCAGCCGCCAGCTGGGAGTCCTCTGCTGCAGCTAAATTCACACTTGACAACCCTAGCTGTAGGTTAATAGGTCTTGGAAGTTAAAAAACTTTCCAAACTTGTACTGGCCCATGATTTGTATTGAATTTATCACAAATATGAGAAGCATGTGCATATGTAACCCAAGTAACGAAGGAATGGACCGATGGAGCATCTCCTGTGGAGGGAAGGATTTCTTTCCCACATAGTATAACCTTTTCACCTCCCTGCCCCAGACAAAAATCCCCCCCCCCAAAAAAAATTGAGGGAGGAGGTTAGAAAGTTACACTCCATGGGCTGAAATCTTTCTTTCAGTGGGATCCACCTAGCAAAGTCAAGTTGTACCAGAAAATATTTTCATTTGCATCTACCCAAAGTACAGTCAGAGAAGGTAGTACCACAGGATGTAGTATGTCTTTGCTTAATACCTTCTAGATTAGGGGTGGCCAAACTTGCTTAATGTAAGAGCCACATAGAATAAACGCCAGATGTTTGAGAGCCGCAAGGCATGAACAAATATTACACACACTTTATTGAAAAATATGCAAATTTGCATTTTATTATGAGACTGCCAAGTGAGACTGCCAAAAATAAAAACAAAAGAGGTAAGAACGGATTTTGATAATCATATTTATTTGTCAAATGATATTTATTTGCTGCTAATGATATTTGTCTATGAGAAAGTGTGTTATGCCAATAAAGGTTTGTTGTGTTGAGAGAGACAGTGAGAGAGGTGGAAAGAAAGAGAGAAACAAAGAGAAACAAAGAAAGCAAATAGATGGGAAGGGAGGGAAGGAAGGAAGGAAGGGAGAAAGAGAGAAAATAGGTGGAAAGAAAGCAAATAGATGGGGGAAAGAGGGAGGAAGGGGTAAGAAAGAGAGAAAAAAGAAAGCAAATAGATGGGGGAGGAAGGAAGGGAGAGAAAGAGAAAGTTGGAAAGAATGGAAAAGGTGGAAAGAAAGAAATAGAGAAAGATAGTGAAACAGAAGCAAAGAAAGCAAATAGATGGAGAGGGAAAGGAGGAAATAAGGGACAGAGAGAACAAGAAAGGAAGGAAAGAAAGAAAGAAAATAGATGAGGGAGCGGGAGGGAGGGAGACAGAGAAATGAAGGAAGGGAGAAAGAGAGAGACAAAGATGTAAAGAAAGAGGTAAAAAAAGCAAATAGATGGGGGAGGGAGGAAGGAAGGGGAAAGAGAGAGAAAGAGTGAGAGAGAGGTGGAAAGAAAGCAAATAAATGGGAAAGGAAGGAGGGAGGGTGACAGGGTGAGGTGGAAAGAAAGCAACTTTAAACGTGTTCTCCAAACTCCCCCCATGTCCCATGCCAGCCAGCTTGCTTGGAGAAGGGATTTAAAGGGACAAATACCTTCTCTGAACCAAGCCAGCCAGCCAGTGTGTCAGTGTGGAGGGGCTTGGGGAACACATAGGGAGACGGGGGAAAAGAGAGGGAGAGAAAGAAAGAAAGAAAGCAAATAGATGGAGAGGGAAGAAAGGTGAACAGAAAGCAACTTTAAATGTGTCCTCTAAGCTCCCCCCCCACCAGCTGGCTTGGCTTGGAGAAGGGATTTAAAGAGACAAATGCCTTTTCCAAGCCAGCCGGCCTGGGGGCTTTGAGAACATATTTAAAGTTAAAGTTGCTTTCTTTTTCTGCTCCCTCCACTTCAAGCCTACTCAGGGAGGGGAACACTGGCTGGGGAAGGGAAGACCAATCGTGGAGGCATGCCTCCTTTTCGCTTCCCCAGCCCCCCTGCTGGGAGCCGCATAATATGTGTGAAAAAGCTGCATGTGGCTCCTGAGCTGCAGTTTGGCCACCGCTGTTCCAGATTCTGCCAGTGACATTTCTGATGGATGGGGGCCAATCCTGGTTATCAGTTATCTGTTTCCAAAATTATTTCTCTTGTTTAAGGGAAGAATAATTGGACATCCTTATTCAAGAAGCTGAGGAGCTCTGCTAGGTTCTGTCAGATTGCACTCAGTTTTGTAACTCAATTTGCTTCGTTTGCATGTCATTATTGTCTATGGGAGGCTTAGCATGAGATTATGCAAGCACATTATTGAAAATACAGAGATGTATATATTTACACATTACATAATGAGAAAAGCCCCTTGCTGTATTGCTGGGATTAAATGGCCCAGTAGGCAAATTGCAGGCGGGATGCAGTAAGCCCAAGTGAACTGTTGCTAGTTGAAGGATAGAATAATTGTTGCCCATACCCTTGCTCAGAGCAGATGCCAGAGAATGAGTGAAGTCAACAGTAGACCTAAACTAACTGCATTTATACCCTGCCTTGATAATATCGGATTGTTCTGATTTGTATTTTCATCCAGCTCTGTGCATTTCTCCAGGGTTTCTGTAGGACCCTGGTTTTATACCTTGTCAACATATACTTCATTAATGGAATCTTGAGACTACATCAGAAAGGCCCAGACTTGATGAGACTGTGGTCACTTTTGGAGTTTTGAGAACGGGTAGTAGGCATCACCACAAAGTGGCTGCCACTTAGGGTAATCGCAAAATGTTGGGATCATCCCCCTGTGATGAATGCTTCCTGTGGACACAGAGGTGATGCCTCCTTGGCTCTTCTGAAGCACTTCTTGCACCAATGGAGCAGAATCAGGACTGGCTCTTTGTTTTGGGGAAGAAGGAAACATACTGGTGGGCATCTACAGGCACCACATTTGAGATCACTGGACCAATCATAGTAAGTCTTCTCCAGTCTAAGTTTCCTCGAAATGTAGAATAGCTAGAGGAGTCAACATGCGACGTGCATTTGTTCCCTTCTTAAGTCCAAACAGGTCAAGCCACAAGTCAGGAAATAGAGTTGCAAGGGTCACAATATTTTCCAGTGATCTAAACCAGAAAGCTTTGGTGAGGCAGGGGTGGGGAATGAATCATGGTGCCCAGGGACCCCCAGTGCAAAAGATCACAGTGCCTCTTGAGCATGCAATTCTATATCGTGGAGGTGATGGAGAGAGATCATCTCCAGAAACAGTGATATCTTATAGTTTAAAACTTGGCCATTAAATATAAAACTCAAGCAGCGTGCATGGATCACCCTCTGAAGAAATGCAGCACCCCACACAGAAATACAGTATCTCAGCGGTTTCACAGTTTTCCAGGTGTGTCTAGGGTGAGGAGAGGGAAGATCCTGACAAAATGGTAGTTTCCCAGAGACCTGAGAAAGATACAAAGCCATGATGTGTTCTGTGCCAGGGAAAGTACTGCTTTGCCGGCACAGAGCAGAAGACCTCCAGATACCTAGGAAATATGGGTCAAGCTAGGCAATATGATAATGCCTAGTTTAAACACAATATACTGAGGCACTGCTTTTCAAGCTTACCAGACCCTGGGTCCACCTTTAGCTCCATGGTGAAACCCACTGAGCAGCAAGCATGTGACAAAGTCATGTGGCATCATAATCACGGGATATCACAGTCACATCCGAGAGTTCTGAAAGAACTCAAATGTGAACTTGTAGATCTCCTGACAAAGATATGTAATCTTTCCTTAAAATCTGCCTCCATTCCTGAGGATTGGAAGGTAGCTAATGTCACTCCCATCTTTAAAAAGGGTTCCAGGGGAGATCCGGGAAATTACAGGCCAGTCAGTCTGACGTCGATACCGGGTAAATTGGTGGAAACCATTATTAAGGAAAGAATTAGTAGGCACATAGATGAACAAAACCTATTGAGGCAGACTCAGCACGGTTTCTGTAAGGGAAGATCTTGTCTCACTAACCTGTTAGTGTTCTTTGAGGGGGTGAACAAACATGTGGACAAGGGGGATCCAATAGATATTATTTACCTTGACTTCCAGAAAGCTTTTGATAAAGTTCCTCATCAAAGGCTCCTAAGTAAGCTCAAAAATCATGGGATAGAAGGACAAGTCCTTTTATGGATCAAAAACTGGCTAGTTCATAGAAAACAGAGAGTGAGTGTAGGTGGGCAATTTTCTCAGTGGAGGGTGGTAAGCAGTGGGGTACCGCAGGGATCAGTACTTGGTCCACTGCTTTTTAACTTGTTCATTAATGATTTGGAGATGGGAGTAAGCAGTGAAGTGGCTAAATTTGCGGATGATACAAAGTTGTTCAAGGTGGCGAAAACCAGTGAGGATTGTGAGGCACTCCAAGGGGATCTGTCAAGGATGGGCGAGTGGGCGTCAACATGGCAAATGGGGTTCAATGTGGCCAAGTGCAAGGTGATGCACATTGGAGCCAAAAATCCTAAATATAAATACACATTGATGGGGTCTGAACTGGCAGAGACTGAGCAAGAGAGAGATCTTGGAGTTGTAGTGGATAACTCACTGAAAATGTCGAGACAGTGTGTGACTGCAATAAAGAAGGCCAATGCTATGCTGGGGATTATTAGGAAGGGTATTGAAAACAGATCAGCCAATATAATAATGCCCCTATATAAATCAATGGTGAGACCTCATTTGGAATACTGTGTGCAGTTCTGGGCACCACACCTTAAAAAGGATATTATAGCTTTGGAAAAAGTGCAGAAAAGGGCAACTCGAATGATAAAAGGGTTGGAACACTTTCCCTATGAGGAAAGGTTAAAGCGCTTAGGGCTCTTTAGCTTGGAGAAAAGACGACTGAGGGGTGACATGATCGAGGTTTATAAGATTATGCATGGGAAAGAGCAGGTAAAGAAAGAGGTACTTTTCTCCCTTTCTCACAATACAAGAACTCGTGGGCACTCCATGAAACTGCAGAGCGGTCGGGTTAGAACGGATAAAAGGAAGTACTTCTTCACCCAAAGAGTGATTAACACATGGAATTCACTGCCACAGGAAGTGGTGGGTGCTACAAGCATGGACGGCTTCAAAAGGGAATTAGATAAGCATATGGAGCAGAGGTCCATCAGTGGCTATTAGCCACAAGGTATAGCTAGGGGCTCTGGGGCAAGTGATGCTCTGTCTTCTTGGTGCTTGGGGGGGGTCAACAGTGGGAGGGCTTCTAATGTCCTGGCCCCACTGCTGGACCTCCTGATGGCACTGGTATTTCTGGCCACTGTGTGACACAAGAGTGTTGGACTGGATGGGCCTTTGGCCTGATCCAACATTGGCGTCTCTTATGTTCTTATGAGGAGTTATGATCTCACTAGTGAGACAGAGGTTCTGTGTGGCTAGGTTACACAGTGGAGGACTGACTGGTGGGATGGTAGGAAAGTTGCCAGCCTACACAGATCAATTCCCCCGGAGGACATATGGCCCCTTTGGAGGGTTGATGCTATGGAATTACATCCCTGCTGAGCTCCGTCCACAAATCCTACCCTCCCCAGGTCCTACTCCCAAATCTTTAGGAAATTATAGACCCAGAGGTGGTAACCCTAGATGGGGGGGGTGATCAGGCTGGGCCTGGGGCAAACAGAGAAAGCAAATAAAAGATTTTGTATGTGTTTAGAGCATTTCAGGACCATCTGATAGGCATGGCCTGGGTCAGGTTGTACTAGTGGGTGGCAGACAGGGAATGAAAGAGAAAGCTTTTGTGTGTGTGTTTATGTCTCTTGTCCTCACCATCCCGCTGATCTTCTCAGCATTTATACAAGGAGAATCAGAAGGCAGAGCATCTCTCCACAAACAGCAAAGCAGCTGCACTTTAGGGGCTTGCAGCCTAGTTGATGGGGCTCTGTGACTCACTTGAAGGTCATAACCCAAGAAGTGAAGACCTGTGCATTAGTGAACTCATTACAACTAGACCGTATTCTTTTTTTTTAAAATGCCCCCAGTAGGGGATTTTTATTGCATTTTTCTATAAACTACAACGAAATTAGGAAGGGGATCTACAAACTATAGGAGAAAGTAAAGAAAACCCACTAAAAATCCAAGAGATTGTGGTCATACATACTGCTTAATAAATTAGCTTTTAACTAGTTTAACAAGTTCATTGAATGTGGTCATCTGTTAATCTATTAAAACTATTAAATCTATTAAAGTATAAATTTAAACACCACTGTTTCTGACTTCTTAAAGAGCAATAAAAGAAATAATTGTCACATAACATTGTAAGATATTTCAGAGTACAATAACATCTCATCTTTTATACTTTTTCTTTCTCAATTGATAGCTTGTCTTTGGGGCTACCGCCCCCAGTTTGGAGTCTGAATTCTCATCTGAAGATGCCACTGCTCCCTCTTCTTCACTTTCTTTGGTGCTGACTTCTTCCTCTTCTTCTTCTCCTGCTGGACGACTATGTTGATGTAAAAATTCCCATCCCTTTTCAACAGAGTCAATTTTTTCTTTCTTGTCCATAAATTTGAAGATTGTGCCTTCGGGTATGTAGGGGATGTTGTTCTTTTGAAGAAATAAAACCAAGTCTCTGTATTTTCTTCTTTTCCTTCTTATTTCAAAGGGAATGTCCTTCAACACTTTTATGTCTTTGTCCTTGATTTTCAAGGTAGTTCCATTTGTCGCTTTAAGGATCTGGTCTCTCACTTGTCTTCTGGAGAATCTTACCATGACTTCCCCTAGCAGATTATTCTTTCTTGTAAATTCTGAATACGACCTGCATATCGTATCAATTTTGCTTTGTAGTGTATCCGTTTTTGTATCTGCCATAGGGCCTAAAGCCTCGCACATCATCTGCTTCAGATTCTCTCCCTTCTCTTCCAGAACACCTTGAAATCATAGAACATAGCTTGCTCCTTCCATTTGTAGCTGTAACTAATGAGACTCCTCTGTTAGTCTCTTTTTCTCCATCACCTACAGTTGTTTCTTAGCTTCTTAGTGTTGGTATCCACTTCTTTCAGCTCTTGCTCAGTTTTATCTGTTTTTTTAGCTATCTCAGTTAGTTGAGTTTGCTGTGCATCAAACTTATGGTGCAGTGCCATAACTTGTTCCAGGAGAGGGCGCAAAGCTTCAGTCAGCATCTTTTGCAGCTCTGTAGTTGTGTCCTATCTAGGCACAGAACTCGCTGGGCTGGCAGTTCCAGCAAGAAGCTTTGGTTTTACTTGCTTTTCTTTCTCGTCCTTCCTCGTGGGAGCCATGTTTGGGAATTGTTTACTTTTTAAAAAAGTTATCACAGTCTCTGAAACTCTTAAATCAGCCTGGTAAGTTCTTTCAGTCTGTCTTTATTTCAGTCTGTCTTGCTTTCTTAGCCCATCCCCCTTTAGGTAGTGGATCAAAGTTTGCTTAGTTTTTCTTAGTGGGGGAGAGTTCCCTCCCCCTCCCCGCTTTCAAAGGGGAGGTTTTCAGCTGGTTCTCGCTTAAACATTAACTCACAGTTCAACAAGAATTCCACTTTTGTTTTCTGTTTGCCTGGCCACCAAACGCTTGTTCCGGTGTGCTATTTCTAGTTCCCATTCGGGACACTCCGCAGCTGGACCTTTGGGGCATGGAGTAGCCCCCCCTTCACCGGCAGGGTCGCTGGAGGCAGGGCACTCTAGTGCCCCATGGCTAGGAGCCCCACACTCCGGGGATTGCACAGACAGTCGCGCCCCCTCCCAACCGCGGACTCTGGCAGTTGTCTCTCGGAGCTCTGGGAGAAAGCAGCCGCCATGGCGAACGCCGAAACTGGAAGTCACAACTAGATCTTATTCCTATGTGGAGATAAAATGCAAGAGCAATGGTATGCTTTTTACCTCAGAAGTGAAATGCTGTTAAGCTAGATAACCAAAGCAGCTTTAACTTTCTGGTGGAACAAAAATGTTTTGAAGTGGATGTTGCAAGTTGTAAAGAACTCTGCCAAGGGGGCTTTCTTAGGTTTACATGTTTGCCTCCTATCCTTAATAACAGCAGCGGGAATGGCTGTGATAGTAATAAGGAAGGAGTTCTGGAGTTGTGAGGGAGTTTTGAAGGGAGATGCTATAGGGCAGTGAGAGGCTGACTGCAGTAAATCCCTTGCTAGATTTAAAAATAGGGTCATTATCTCCATGGGGAAACTGAGACCTAGAGAGAGGAACAGCTGATTCGGAGAGAAGCTGACGCTCCATATCTTGTAGCTGTAATTCTGATCAAGCAGAGCCAGGCTTTATCCTAAGATCTCAACCACTGGGGAATAGTTCAGAGAGGACTCCCACAGCATGTCAACTCTGTTTGCAAAGGCTGCAGCAGAGATGAGTTTGGTCCAAGCCAGACAGAAGGCAGGCAGCAGTGTATGAGTCACATTGCCTTCTGAATGGTCTAGGGGGGAAAAGGCATCCGACATGAACAATGTAAGCAGCACACCGACCCTTTGTTATAGTGCTGCACGAATGGTACCCGAGTGCTCTGATGTGCTAAGGTGCAGCCCAGATCAGCTTAAACTATGTTACCACACTTCTGCCATGAAAGCACCCAAATATACGTTGCTCTGATTTCGTATCAATTCAGTCCGGGAATTGTTGTTCTTATTTTCTTCTCATGGCATTGTGTTGGTGTCAGGGGCCGTCTTAGCTTGGAGCATTTGGGACCCCTGGCCTGACTTGTGGCAGCTGTATGGGGCATGACAGCCCCTTCACTATATCAGGGCTCCCCAACCTGCAGGCACCTTTGGAATTCTGACCCCGGGAGCAAATGTCACGGAATAACTCTAATAGTTATTATTCAACACTTCAAGCAGAAGCTCTCCTTGACATGATGCATTTTAAAATGAGCATACTGTTTTAAAATATTTTCTTGCATACACACAGCTTACCTTCAGTCATACAGCGAAGTTCCTTATGCTGTGGTGGCAGCTGTTAGGAAAGCAATTTTGTAAAAAAGTCTGCACAGCCAGTTAGATCTCTGATTGCTAATTAGAAGCCCTAATGGGCAAAAGGTCCATCTGACCCCACTCACTTTCTAAAAACAGTTGGGAAGCACAAAGAAAGGAATTGGTGGGCACCGTGGCACACGCAGGTGCCATGCTGGGGATCTCTGCACTACATCCAATGATACAGAGGCCCCATCCTTGACTTTGCCCAGGGACACCAAATTGTTAAGACTGTCCCTGGGAGGGGCATCAAGGAGGGACTGTACCTCATTGGTAGAGCACAAACTTTTTGTGCAGAAGATCTCAGGTTTAGTCCCTGGCCTCTCCAGTTACAGGATTTTGGAGAGCTGGTGCTGAGAAAGACTTCTTTGTGCATGAGATTTTGGAGTGCTGTTGCCAGTCAGAAAAAGATGATACTGGTCTTGGTGGATTAATAGTCTGATTCAGTGTAAGGGGTCTTTATATGGTTATATCACAAGGCTGTGAGTTCACTAATATTTGCAATAATGAAAGTGGGGTGGGGCAGGTGCTGCGGAGATTGGCATTTGTATAGCACTTTGCAAGGAGTAAAGGTCTGAGGACCTTAAGCCTGGGCTTTTGGCAAAATAGACTTGACATGGAATATCATGGTTTTTTTCCCTTTAGTCTTTCTTAATGGGGGCTGCTCATTTGATTGGGGAGAGGGTGTTTAATTCTTTAATCCCATCCTATTCCCAGACCTAAATTATGCTTCCCATATTGCTGTTAGACCCATTGGTGGGGGGGAAAGTCCAGATACAGATTAGGTTGAGACAGAGTGACTGATCAAAGTTCACCCAGCAAGCTTCCATGAGAGAGTGGGGTTCTGAACCTGAGTTTCCCAGATCATACTAACCACTACAACATACTAGTCTTCAAAATCTGAACTGTATGTTTACCCCCAACAGCCATTTCAGATTTGGAAAATGACAATGTGGTGGTGGGGATGATCTGCTCTACCCTGGTGCTGTGTCTCTAATAGAAACTGGACTTTGCACATTAGTGCAAAGTGCTTTACATACAGCACACTAGTAAGTAGGGTTGCCAGCTCTGGGCTGGGAAATACCTGGAGATTTTGGGGGGTGGAGCCTGGGGAGGGCGGGACTTGGGGAGCAGAGGGACCTCAGCAGGGTATAATGCCATAGAGTCCACCCTCCAAAGCAGCCATTTTCTCCAGGGGAAATTATTTTGTTTACCTGGAGATCAATTGTAATAGTGGTAGATCTCCAGGTGCCACCTAGTAAGCATTCCAATGGCCCTGTAAGGTAGACTGCCCTAGAGTTCTAGCCTGAAGGTGGGCAGACTGCAGGCACTGGGATATTGGCTGGCTTACAGCAGGAGAGAGATTTGAAATTAGGATATCCCAGGCTTGTATTTTTAGCCACTATACTTCATCAAGAAGGCTTGGCAGTGCAGCTGCAAAACATCAACCTTTTTTTGCCACTGACAGCTCCTTCTCTGAGCTAGTCCTTGTTAGTGGAGAGTTTGTTGTAAATGGGAGTGATTAACACACTGGGAGTCATTTCTGTGTCCTGCAAGGAAACAGAAAGAGCCATCAGAGCAACCCTAGACATGATTGCTTTGCAGGGTTATTTTCTGTCTTCCCCCCCCTGCCCTTTTTGCTTTGTGCCTTGGTTTTGTCCCCCCCCCCATGTGTTAAGAAAGCTGGAGAGCAGAAATGGTCTGCAAATTGCCTTCATGCTGAGCACAAGCTAGGTAGGTTGGTTAAAGGTCACTCTCTGACTATATTACTTTATTGGACAAGGAGGTTAGGGGGATAAGGCAGAAAACAATGGAGGGCACATGGTTTATGCAAGCTTCCTTGTGGCTCTCTGTTCCCCTGATCAGACCCCAAAGAGCTCAGGTTTTGAACTGAATCAGTTTAATAGTCCCAGGAGGCAAGAACCTTGAAGGGTGATTATCATCATTATAAAATATTAACTTTTTCAACAGCCAGATGGCTTCCAAGGCTGATCAGTTTTGAAGCGTCTGGCTGCGCTGTTGCAGCCCTGCAATCGGTATTGAATGGAGTGGCTTGTCATTGTTCTCAGGACCCCACATGGGGCTACTGGTGGCATTTCAGCTCTGGACGGGGCCTGACATGAGTTTGAATGTTCTCAGCATGGCACCATTTTGCAGCCTGTGGGGCCCAGCCTTCTTAATGAAAAGACAGCTTTATGCTCCTTTCAAAAAGGAGAAGAGGAACATAGTTGGAATAAGGGAGGAAAAGAAGAATGGGAATGTAGAAGAGGAGGTGGGCAGTACTGGATAGCAACGCATTTCATTTGTGTGGAACTGGGGTTCTAGAGTCAACAAATAGAACATAGAGGCCAGGACTTCCCCTAATGATGCCTCCTAGCCCTGGTAGGTTAACTGCCTCTGGATATGGAGGTTCCCTGTGGTCACCATGGATAGCAGCCATTGATGGAGCTTTCCTTCATAAATCTGTCAGATCCCCTTGTAATGTAAAGCTACCCCACTTTTGACCATCAGTATGTTCACTGGCAGTGAATTCCACAATTTAATTACTTGTTGAGTAAAGAAGTATCTCCTTTTGTCTGTTGCTCATCAACTTCATTGGATGCCCCCAGGTTCTAGAGAAGCTGGGTATGCCAAAATCAGCAGGTGAAACTCTCCATAACATGGACCTAAATATGTCCATGAAAGGCACAGCGATAGTAGTTGGTAGGTTTGTCAACCTCCATTGTCAATATCCATTCTCCTGGAGGAAATGGCTGCCTTGGAGGGTGGAATTTATGGCAATGTACCTTGCTGAGGTCCTCCCAAAACCCCACCATCCCCAGGCTCCACCAACAAATCTCCAGGAATTTCCCAACCTGGAATTGGCAACCGTAGTGGTTAGTTGAAAATTTGGGGGAAAAAATCCTCCCCACTATCTTGAATGTGAATTATAGTCCTTCAAAATAACCAATGAATCCCCCCTATTATATTAATACGCTAAAAGGGGGGGAAATATCCCAGTCATGTTGAGAGAGTAGTAGTAGATTAAAGCACAATATTTTGTATAAGGCAAAATCTTTTGTGCTTACTCAGAAGTAAGTCATTATCATTTTTTAAATCTCACTCTTCCTTCAAGGAGCTCAAGGCAGCATACATATTTCTCCATCCTCCATTTCATCCTCATAGCAACCTTGTAAAGTAGGTTAGGCTGAGCGTTGACTACTCAACCACATGGCTAAATGGGGATGGAATTCAGAACTCCACCCCCCAGCTCAACATTCTAACCATTACAAACATTGAGTTCAATGATATATATTTCCTAATAAATGCCCTTATGGTTCCAGCTTTGAGGCCAAACTATATGTTACAGCGGCCATACTGTGGCCACTGACACCATTTTAGAGGAGAATTTAGCCATTTAAAAATTGCCATGAGGGCCCTATGAAATGCTGTGACCCCATGGCTGTTTCGGCTCTTAAAAAGGTTCCCAGGACGGGCGGTGGGGGGACATGACAAAATACCCTGGTACTGCTACAGCTCTGGCCAATATAACATGTAGTTTGGCTCTTAGTCTTTGATGAAACATCAGTGTTATTACTTTTCATGTAGTAATGCTCTATCTTGATGCCTTTAGTTTCAACCCCATCCTAAGGCCATCTGTCAGAGTGGAAGGATGCACAAAAGGCTAGAATAGGAAGGGTGGTTGAGAGGTAATTTACCAGTGATTGGTAGGGTCAAATATATCTTCCCTGCTCCGCCTCTTAAAGACACACACCCGGTCAGACTACAGGCTTCTCTGGCCTACAAGAGAATAATGTGGGACTTTTAAAACCCTAGGGAAGGGTTAAGGACCACCATTTGGTGTAGAGTTGTAGACCACACATGATTGTATTTCAGGAGCATTTCTTTTTTTCTCATTACAACGAAGTATTAAAGTATTACAAAAGAAAGCACAATGAACACTCTTAAATGATACCACTTTTCTTGTACAAATTTATATTGGTTATGTCCAAAAAGGTCTTTCGACTTTGCTGTGAATCCTGCCTCACAGGACTAAAATCTTCCCCTTTCCCCCCCAGTATATATAATAGCATCCCTCAGAACGGCGAGGTTTTTTTAGTATGAAGAGAAACAATGTTGTTTGAGTTTTCTTTATATATGTTTTTTAAAAAAGCTTTTCTCCTATCTTCCCTCTGGAAACGTTTCACAGTGTGCCCTGTCCAAGCAAGCTCAGAGCCAGAAAGACTGTCAAATGTTGTTGGTGTTTCATCCTACCCCTACCTCCCTGTGTGACACAAACAAGACAGTTTTCCTGTCAGCATTTTAATTTTCATCTTAAGCCATTTCTTTTTCAGAATTCAGTTGAGGACAGGTTGTGTAGAAGAATTTCGGTTTGGAAGAAAGGTGCCTTGTTGGGGGACCCAATTCAAGAAGTGCCAGTTAAACAGAACTCTTTATATTATGCTGGGTTAGATGTGTGAAAAAGGCAACAGTTGCTCACGTTCTCATGTGGCAAATTTGGCTTCTGATATCAGTTATAGATTTTGAACTTCATGGGATGGTATCAGAACATGCTTTGAGGTTGTCATGATCCCAGGGCTGTGTTCTGGTTTGGCCGGAGTCTAAATGTAGGAACTCATGGAACCTTAAGAAGAGCCCTGCTGGATCTGACTATTGGCCCATTTAGTCGAGCATCCTGTTTCAGATAGTGGCCAATTAGTTACTTAAGTGGGCCAAAAACAGGATAGAGGGTAAGGCCTTCAACAGATGCTGCCTCCGGGCACTGGTAATCAGAGGTTTACTGCTTCTGCATATGAAGGTTCCTTTTAGTTACCATGAGTAGTAGCCACTTGTAGACCTCTCCTATATGCAGGGCTTTTTTTGTAGAAAAAGCCCAGCAGGAACTCATTAGCATATTAGGCCACACCCAGGGCAGGACAGCTCGTTAGCATATTAGGCCACACACCCATGCTTTCCCTTGGCTTGTCCGGGCAAGCCGACCCTTGGACAGGCCGGGGAAGGCACGGGGAGGCATTTAAATGCCTCCCCGATCCTTCCAGGGGCCCCCCTGGCCCCCCACCTCGGAGTCACCAGGGGGAGGTGGTTCGCTCTCCAGGCCTTCCCTCTGTAGCCGTGCATGCAGAGGTTTTGGCTGTAGTGGGCGTGGCCAACTCTGAAGCCAGCCGGAACTCCGTTCCTGTGCGTTCCTGCCCCCAAATAGCCCTGCCTATATGAATCTATCTATTCTCCTTTTAAAACTTGCTGTGCTTGTGGCTATCATTACAGTAAATTCCACATTTTAATTAGGTGATGTGTAAAGAAATATTTCCTTTTGTTTGTCCTGAATCTACTGCCCTTGCTGTGCTAGAGGAATACATTTGGGCAATATTTTCAGGAATACTGTTCTTGTCAAGTAAACTGAATCAATTTTATTGTAAAGTTGAAGGCTGTCTTGTTCAAAATTCTTTGCTTTCAGGGAATGCTTGCCTTATTAACTTGTCTGTTGAGGAATCCCAAGAGCATCTGCCATGGAACTCCTGTACAATGCACAGAATACTAGGCCATGCTCTAGGGCACACTCTAAGTTTATATAGAGACGTGGTTAGGCCTGGTAGGATTCACAGTTGCCCTATACAGCTTGGGGCCAGAATATCTTAAGGACCACCTTCTCCCATATGAATGTACCTGTTCACTCTGGTAATCTTTGGAGGCCTCGCTTCAGGTCAGGGGTGGCCACATGCGGCTCTTTCACACATGTTATGTGGCTCTTGGCAGGGCAGCTACGGAAGCGAAGGGAAGGCATACCTTTTCTCCCTCCCTTCCATCTGTTTGCTTTCTTTGTTTCTCTCTCTTTCTTTTCACCTCTTTCATTCTTTTCACCTCTTTCATTCTTTCCACCTCTCTCTTTCTCTCCCTCTCTCTTTCTCTCTCTCACAAATAAATATTATTAGCAACCAAATAGATATCATTGGACAAATATCATTATAAATATCTGTTTTTACCCCTTTTGTTTTTATTTTTGGAAGTCTCATTTAATGGTAATAAAAAGCAAATTTGCATATTATAAAAATGTGTGTGTAATATTTGTTCATGTCTTGTGGCTCTCAAACATATTCTATGTGGCTCTTACGTTGAACAAGTTTGGCCACCCCTGCTTCAGGTGTTCCCACCACTGGAGGCTAGACTGGTGGCAACCCACGAAGTCCAAAACTTTGGAAGTCCCTCCCCAGGGAGATTTGTCTCTCTCCATCTGTCAGAAGATGAAGATTTTTTTTGTTTTGCTTGGCATATCCCCAGTAAACTCTTATTGGCCCTCCTCCCTGGTTGTGTATGTTTGTTTGCATGTGTATGTGTTTTGATTGTATTGTTTATATATTTATATTATTATTACCAAGGGTAATATTTTTTGGTTGTTGTTGTTCAGTCGCACAGTCAAGTCCGACTCTTCGCGACCCCATGGACCAGATCCCGCCAGGCCCTCCTGTCTTCCGCCATCCTCTGAAGTTTGCTCAGTTTCATGTTCGTTGCATTGATGACACTGTCTAACCATCTCATCCTTTGCCGTCCCCGTCTTCTTTGACCTTCAATCTTTCCCAGCATCAGGGTCTTCTCCAGTGAGTGCTCCCTTCTCATTTGGTGGCCAAAGTATTTGAGCTTCAGTTTCATTATCTGGCCTTCCAGGGAACAGTCAGGGTTGATTTCTTTTAGGATTGACTGATTTGATCTTCTTGCAGTCCAAGGGACTCTTAAGAGTCTTCTCCAGCACCATAGTTCAAAAGAATCTATTCTTCGGCGCTCGGCCTTCCTTATAGTCCAACTCTCGCAGCCATACATGACTACTGGGAATACCATTGCTTTGACCATGCGGACATTTGTTGGCAGGGTGATGTCTCTACTTTTTATCATACTGTTTAGGTTCGCCATCGCTTTCCTCCCAAGGAGCAGGCGTCTTTTAATTTCATGGCTGCTGTCACAGTCTGTGGTGATCTGGGATCCCAGGAATAGCAATAATGGCCCATAATGTTTTTAGAATTTTTGTAGCTGAGAAAAAACAAACATTATTGTGACTGATACCTAAGCTGATAGACTTAAACTTCCTGATAAGTTCTACTTCTACAATGTCATACCAGAGTCTCTGAAGTTCTTTGTTGAATAACAGTGTCAAGGCCTATGCTAGCCCATCCAGTGCTTGGAACAGGACTCCTTGGAAGAAGAAGAGTTCCCTCATGCTCCCTACTATGCCTAAAGCTTCATGTGTTGTAGAAGTTCCAGGGGAAGCCCCCCTGCTTTCTTTCCTGTTCTCTTGCAACCAACAGACCAGGAACACCCTGAGAGGACCTGTCCCTCTCCTGTACCTCTAGAATCTCCCCCCAAAACCAGCAACAAAGAAGGCAGAGGGCCAGAGCTGAAGCCTGGACTGGGTGGAGTAGTGCCTACTGGACACTTCAGGACATCCCACAGTGCAGTCTCTCTCAGGAGGAAGATGCAGCTCTTTAGAACAGGATTAGGAACATAGCCCTGGCTACAGGAAAGGGTGGTGCTCTCGGTTCCCTATATAATCCCACAGTTGAATCCCAAGCTTTGTTAGTTCAACATCACCTGTCAACTAGTTTGTGCTTTAGTCTGGGTAGCAGATTATTGCTAGGCTTCAGGTCTCCAGACCCTGCTTGTTTGCCTCTCTAGCTCCTGCCTTGACCATTGGATCCAGCCTGGCATGTTCTTGCTTGTCTGTGATCTTCATTGCCTAGCATGGCAAGTATGGAATGGGACAAGCAGTGACTTTCAGGTTGGCAACAGACTGTTCTGAGAATCTGAAGTGATTAACACATGGAATTCACTGCCACAGGAGGTGGTGGGTGCTACAAGCATGGACAGCTTCAAGAGGGATCTGGATAAACATATGGAGCAGAGGTTCATCAGTGGCTATTAGCCACAAGGTATAGATAGGAACTCACAGGCTGGAGCAGGTGATGCACTGTATTCTTGGTGCTTGGGGGGGGCAGCAGTGGGAGGGCTTCTAGTGTCCTGGCCCCACTAATGGACCTCCTGGTGGCACCTGGTATTTTTGGCCACTGTGTGACAGAGTGTTGGCCTGATTCAACATTGGCTTCTCTTATGTTCTAATGTTCTTATTACTATACACATTTTAAATGTTTTAATAATTGATACTTGCTGTCTTGGGGACCCTGTTTGGGTGAAAAGGTGGCCTATAAATTTTTCAAATAAATAAAAGCAGCAAAAAGTGGGAATCAGTGGAAAATTGCAGCCCCTGTTTACAAAGATGAAAGTGCCCTTCCAAATTAGGTTGGAGTGTTTTGGGGTACAAACCAGTATATCCAAAGCTAAGCTAGATGCCTTCCTACTTTTTTTTTTGCTGTCAAGTCACAACTGAGTTATGGTGACCCCATGGGGTTTTCAAGGCAAGAGACGTTCAGAGGTGGTTTGGTATTGCTTGCCTTTGCATCACAATTCTGGACTTTCTTAGTGGTCTCCTATCCAAATACTAACCAGAGCTGACCCTGCTTAGCTTCTGAGATCTGATGAGATTGGGCTAACCTGGGCTATCCAGGTGAGGGAATTTCCCACTCACTTGAGTCCTGTTTATTGAGTATGCCAGCAATATCACAGCCCAATAAATACAAGCACACCATATTTGTCTCTCTGTAGAAATTGTTTTATTTACATTTATGTCAGAGATTTTAGTCACTCATATTGTAGTTTTATTTTATATATTAATTTTTTTATTTTTTTTTATTTAAAATTTTTATTTCCCTCTCCTAAAAAGGAGAGAAGTTTCGCTTTAAAGTTCAGAAAAAAGGGAAGGATATATAGAGGGACAAAGAAAAGTGTGAGTGATGTTAATGCAGGTATATTAATCTGTTAGTATTAAAGGCAAAGTTCAAATCACGGTGTGCGTCTTCTTCTGTAGTTGGATAATCATCTGTTTCTTCATTTTCCTTTCAAATCGGGCAATTAGTATGTTAGTAAAGTCCTTTTGGGGTTAATAATCCCTCTATGGCACTGTCCAGATAAGTCCTCAAAATTTAAGATGTTTTCCCTTTTTTCTCTCTTAAATTGTACTTTGGACCTCCGGCTGCTCCTTTTACGTCTTCTTCTTTCACCTCTCCTTCCGAGCTGCTGTCATCTTCGCTTCTTCCCAAAATCCACTCTGCGAGTTCTGCCTCTTCTTCTGCATTGGCGTGCTTTCTCAAAAATTCTTGTGCCTTCAAGATAGAATCAATCCTTTCTCTTTTATCTTTAAACTTACAGACCAGTCCTTCTGGCGTTAACCACCTGTAACTAATTTGGCGTTTTTGTAAGAACAAAGTCAATCCTTTATATTCTTTTCTTTTCATTCTAATTTCAAATGGAATGTCTTTCAAGACTCGAATTGGTTGTTCTGCAATTTTCAAGGGTGTTGCTGAAACTGATTTTAAAATTTGATCCCGGAGATTTTGCTTGGTAAATTTCACTACCACTTCTGCCGGCAGCTTATTCTTCTTTGTATAGTTGGAATAGGCTCTATAAGCCAGATCCATCTCTTCTTTTATTTTTCCCGCTTCGCTGCCGATCCGTGGTGCCAATGCTGTTGCCAAAATATCTCTGAGGTCTTCCTGTTCCTCTTCTTTCAATCCTTGAAATC
>NW_015170887.1:2925134-2952730 GCF_001447785.1 Gekko japonicus
TCTTTGTTAGCCTCTCCGAAGCCTTTTTGTCTCTTTCTTTTTGCATCGCCATTTTCAAACTTTGTTTATACTTTGAAAGTTCGTGCCGTGCCACCCTAGGATGGCTCCTTCTAGCCTACGCTCGGCTCTCCTCCAAAAGGTAAATCGCTTATACAATTCTTCGCCCCGCCCCCTCTCTCCGCTTTTAAAAAGTCTCTTTTTTACTGTGGGGGGGAATCCTCCCTCCTCCCTTTCGGTTTCCTGGGGGACGGAACTCGCTCAAGCCGCAACTTTTGTGTTGATCACCAACTCACAGTTAGTCGCATATGCTTTTCTTCCAGCTTTGACCTTATCGCTTCATCACTCCGATATTCCGGCGGCTTTGCTAATCCCCTCACGGGGACACAACGCAGCTGGGGCCGTTTGGGGCAGGGGAGACTTGGACGGGGAGCCTCAATTCCCGGCTTTCGTGCCGGTAAGAGGCTTCTCCCAGTCTCCCAGGCGCGCCCCCTGGTTCAGAGCCCTGTATCCAAGGCTCCTTAGGATCTCCGCATACGCAGGACCCCCTCAGGCAGCGTGTGGGCGATCCGGCTCCGGGAGCTAGCCCGAGAGTCGGTCGCCAGGCGCGCAGCCATGACCGGAAGTCTTTTATATATTAATTTTAATTTATTTTACTTTACTTACGATCTGCATTGAAATGATACTTGTGAAAAAAAACTTTATACAAAGAACTTATTTTAATTAGAGAATGCATGCATCATACAATGTGCTGCATACTCTCTTGGATCTGTTCATTATAGAGAAAGGTTGTTAATGATGGTTCAGATGTCTTTCAAGGAAGCTTGTCTGCCATTAGTAATCTCATCAAGAAATTCTTACCTGAATTTTTGAAGGAATCACAGAACTTCCTGGTCACAGTTTGAGAAATTCCAGTATACATGATATGAAGTTACCATTATCTCATTTTTACAGTCTGTGTGGGGAGATCCTTGGCTAGAGACAGCATTGTGGGAAATAGTTTGCCCTCTTAGCAGAGGATGTATGAAAGAAGGTGATGCAAGTCCTGCCTCTGTTTCCACTGAATGGCACTGTTGTTCCTTTTGTATGTGGAACTGCTCCAAGTCACACTTAAAATATATACATTCCCAAGCAGTCAACAGAAGCTGGCTATTAATGGCGTGGAAGCAGGCAGGGAGAATGACAAATCCAGACAGTGGAAACTTTTTGAACAGTTTGTTAAATACCTGCATGTCAGCACAGCAACCAGCTCCCTTCTCTGCCTTTTGAGTAGTCTGTCGTGGTGAGATGTTTGCAAAGATATTAACCCTACATAAAAAAGTGTGCCAGTGGGTAATTATGGAAATGAGCTGGCAATTAGATAATGTCACTCACACACTTTGCTCTCTGCACAGTGTGGGTAAGCCTTGGAGAGCTCTTTTGCAACAAAGGTGGGTCCCCTCCCAGAGCTCTTAAGCAGATGGATGAGATTTCTCAGCAGAAGTTATTTCTGTGACCTGGACAGGGTGACCACTGGCTTGGCAGTATGCGAGGCAGAAAACTCTTCCCTAGCAGTGATCTAGCAACTGTTATCCTGTTCCTGACCCTAATTTGAAAGTTAAGCTTACAGTCATTTTTTCCTATGAGTGGGAAGGTTGATTAGAGCTAGTGGGTGTATTTCCAGCAGAGGTATTTCTAAGTGAGGAATGCTGAGCCGTCTGCTTAAAGTGCAGGGTCTCCTCTTTGCCTTTCTTTCTGTTCAAGAATCTAAATCAGGTGTGTGTGTGTGTGGGGAGAGACTATATATCTGAAGTGTAGCAAGTGGTTTTGTCATCTCTTGACCTTTTTCTCATGGTGGTTCATGAAGATCTAGCTGATTACCAGAGAAGATTCTCCTGCTGGTAAATAAAATTAAAATAAGAATATCCATTAAATGCATACAGAAGTCTACTTTTTCCATGCAGTTGATGGCACATGAAGGTTATATCAATGAAGCCAGAAGCTGAGGAGGGTGAAATACACCCACTATTGACAAATTTCAGACAAGACTTCATCACTTTTAGATACTACTATAGTGTTGTGTTGAGTATGATTGTGAGAGCCCTGAGTGGCACTGGACATGCCACTACCTCTCTGCTTGCTTTCCCCCAAATAGCTGTTGTGAGGATAAATGAAATGGGCCCACTTTATACTGAAACAATGCCAAGGAAATAATAAGATATTATTCATTACATTTCTATCTCACCCTGCCACTGAGAAGCTCTGGGTAGTTCTCTCCTTCTCAGTTTATCATTGCAACAACCCTGTGGTAGATTACGCTGAGACAGTGAATGGTCAAAGGTCACCAACATCCAGTGAGATTTTCATGGTGAGTGGGGATTTGAATGTAGGATTCTCAAGTCTAATCCAAAATACAGCATTGGCTGCACCACACAAAATGCATGTTGGGGCTATCCTCGTACTGTGTTGGGAAAGAGAAAGATTTGTTCAGCTTGGGAAGTAGGGATTTTGAAAAAGTAATGATAGCAGGGTGTGATACAGCACAGAGCATGTCAAGCCTTTTGAGGTTTGTATTAGGGGTGTGCAAAAAAATAATAATTCGGCCCATTCGGATTCGGCCGAATCGGGCAGAATCAATTTCGGCTGGCAGTAAGACTCTTCCATGTCAGTTTCGTCCATACCAGCCAATTAGGGAGTCTTTCAGCCAGCAGAATGTCAATTTCAGCCCCATTATATCCTATGGGCCATTGAAGTCAATGGCAACAACATAGGGTATATTCTGGGGTCTGGAGGGGAGGGGGCTTGAGGGAGAGACTCTAAACTCGCATGGTAGCTGCTGGAGCCTCTCCCCAAGATACCAACTGAGTTTGAAGAACATTGGACCAGGGGGTCCAATTATACGGGCCCGCAAACAGGTTGTCCCTATCCCCTCCATTGTTCTCTATGGTGGGGAAAAACGTTACTCTCCCTCAAACCCCCTCCCCTCCAGCCCCTGGAATATACCCTATGTTTTCGCCATTGACTTTAATGGCCCATAGGATATAATGGGGCCAAATTGCCGCTGAAATTTGGCGGCAATTCGGCGGCAAACAGATTCAGATCAGAAAATCTGAATCGGCCTGCAGCAGCCCAAAAGGGGTCCAAATGGGCCATTTTCGGGGGTGCATTTGGTTCGGACGAATCGAATGCACATCCCTAGTTTGTATATATAATTCAAATCCCGCCTTTCTACAACAGGATCCCCCCCCATTTACTGTTAATGTCTGCTGCATATTTTTAAAATTAGCATCATGGCAGAACAGTTGAGCACCAGCAGATGTGGCTGAGGACTGGAAAACAAAGGACAGAACAGGAGAAACTCACAACTAGTTCTGAGGGAAGGTCACCATGTTTCCTCATACTCCGAATCTGAGTATTAGGGTTGCCAACTCTGAGAAATTCCTGGAGATTTGGGGGGTGGTTGGGGAGTGGAGAGACCTCTGCAGGGTATAATGCCATAGAGTCCACACTTAAAAGCAGCTATTTTCTCCAGGGGAACTAATTTCTATGAAATGGAGATCAGTTGTAATTCCGGGAGATCTCTAGGCCCCACCTGAAGGTGGGCAGCCCTAGTATAAATCCTACTTTTAACTAAAGTCACACACTTGCGTTTGGTCTTCAGCTGGGAAGATGGGGCTCACATGGTTGAATACTTCTCTGTACACAACAATTCTTTCTGTACTGACTACTACTGGTTGGCGGCTAAGTGGGAACTTTTCTTCCTGACATCTAAGGGCAGGTGATTTTTGTATGTGTGGAGGCGCATTCAAAGTCAGTGAATTAACCCCCCATCTACACTATGAAGGTATATAGCCCAGGCACAAGTGAACCAGTAAAAAATAGTCTGCCATGTCCCAAGAAAAATAAGTTTTAATGGGACTGCTGATTCCCAGCTATTGTCAAAAGAGAAGATTTTCTCTTAATGAAGAAGGTGTATGTTGTATGCTGACTAGATGGGCTTTTTTCATTACATTACATGGAAGCTTTAGGGACAGTTCTTAATATAGAAACCTGCAAATGAAACCTGAAGTGAAGGAGCAACTAGTAATCTTTTTATGCAGATCTGTACTTGTTAATGGGTTCACTATCCTGGCACCATATGCCTGGCAAGCCTTATTTTATCACATAACCATAAGGTTGGAAGGGAACATGCATATATTAGACCTTCATAGATCAGCCCACACAATCTAGACTAGAGTATTCCACAGGCAGAACCCTCCCCCACAAAAGCGCAAAACCCAAGAGAACTGCAGTAATGGCCACTTTAATGACCTACGAGCATTAGTGGTCCCTTTCAGGACTAGAGAAGAAGAGAAGGGTAAGAGTAAGGGTAAGTAAGGGTAAGAGCAGAGTGGTAACAAGCAGGCAGAGTTAATGGACACATGCTCTGATAAGAAGATAGTTAAAATGAGGGATGTATATGCTATGGAGTGTGGTATGACTGACTGAATCTGGGTCAGTAGATACCACCCAAAATTTCTGGGCAGTGAAGTGGCAATAGTACCCTAGTTTGGCCTCATAGAATGGTCCTACATTAATCAATGGAGGGAGTACAAGTCCCTGAAACTCATGCTTTGAGATCTTTTGTTCCAGGCCTTTGCAAAACAAACTATTTTAGAGTCCAGATCACTCAAGTAAGCTAGCCAGACTGCATAACCATTGGGAAAGCCAGTTGTAGAAGAAGAAAAAGAGATTGGATTTATACCCTCCACAACAGACACCCTGTAAGGTATGTGGGGCTGAGAGAGCTCTTTCAAGAACTGCTCTGAGAGAACAGCTCTGAAAGATCTTGTAACTGACCCAAGGTCACACCAGCAGATGCATGTGGAGGAGTGGGGAATCAAACCTGGTTCTCCCAAATTAGAGTCCACGCTCCTAACTGCTACACCAAAATGGCTCTTGATCTGGGAGATTCCCCCCTCCTTTGTAATTACTAGCCTGTTATAGAAACTTGCTGGATGATTTTGGACTAATCACACATTCTTAGTGTAGCCTACCCCACAGGGTTATTGTGAGGATAAAATAGAGGAGAGGAGAACGGTGTAAGCTCTTTGGTTCCCCATTGGGGAGTAAGGTGGGGTACAAATGAAGTAAGTAAATAAATAAAAGTAGGGTCACTAGGCAATCTTCTTGATCCCAATTCTACATGAACTATACAAGGGAAACATTCTGGACAGTGAACTGCAACTAGTGACATCTTTGATCTTTACCAGGAGTAGGATGCTATTGAAGTGTCCACCATTTTTTTAAAGTTAGTCAATTAATCATGTGACTTGCAGTTCATTTTAAATGCATAAAGTTGCAAATAGATATGGCAGTAGTTCTGAAGGAAAAAAGCATACTTTATTTTTAAATAATGCATGCATGAAGTTGCAGCAGGCACCATCTTGGAAGATGCATCCTCTCCTGTGTGCCAGAGAAGGGGGCCAGTGTTTTCTGCCAGTGTTTCTTTTTAAATTGGCAATTGTATTAAAATAAATCAATTTTAATTGATTAATGATTAAAATGAGATAACTGTTTACTTAATTAAGTATTGCCATCATAGTATATACTGTATCAGTTGAATTCTATGCAAATGACCAAAATGTGCAGGCTGCTTTCTGATTTTTTAAACTCTTTCTATGACCATCTATATGTTTACTCAGAAAGAATTGCCAGTGATATGTGACTCAGCCTAATTAATGGTTCAGTTCAACGCAAATCACACTTTTTGGTAGGGCCTTAGATCCAGTTCATTGTAAGCAGAAAAAAAAGAGGATTGTTGAAATTCTTGGTAGCAACCTAGAACCATATGGACATCAGTGAAAATTAGGAGTGTAATCCACTTATGTTTACACATTCTGTTAAGATTATGTGACAGATGGAAATGAGGAGTATTATTAGGAATGCAAGGGTCTTTGAATGAGATTGGGATGGTTTGTATTGCTAAATGAACTACATTTTGAGGAAAGTAGGCATAATTCAAAGTTAGCGCTTGCTTTAAATCTAATGACTGGGAACACACAGTATCCTGAAAAAACTAGTTATATGATGCTTCACCTAGATTGGTTTAAAGTAGAATAATGTTTTAGATTAAACTGCTTTTATTCAAAGTACAACATACCAGGGGGAGGGAAAGTGGCATGATATAACCTGATCTTGTTGGGGTCAGTACTTGGATGGGAGATCACCAAGGAAGATTCTGCAGAGGAAGGCAATCGGAAACCACCTCTGCTTCTTTACTTCCCTTGAAAGCCCCTTGTTGAGGTCACCATAAATTGGTTGCAACTTGATGGCACTTCCATATATATGTACAACATAGCATTCCCTTTAAAACAGCCTGGTATTATCCTAGGACAGGCTGGAATCAGTTCTGTGAAATAAATTATCCTCCTTAAAAAAGGATTGCCTTAGCACTGCTGCTGGCCCAGCCTCCCCGATGCCTTTAAATACAATCCCCCCCAACACCAGACCAGCCGGTGTCTGTAAGGTGTAGGAGCAGGGCCAGGGTATGAATGTTTATGGGGAGATAGTAAAGGACATTTCTAGGAGCCATTTTGATGCATGCCTCCCTCATGAACCTGAAGAAATGTCCACCACATCACCACTCCCTCGCACCAAATCCCCCTCACACCTCACACCTCTTACTGCCCCCAAGAAAGCTCCTGGCAAATGTCGAGCCAGATACACCAATGCTACAAGGAGGAGGCAACTTAGGAATGCGGCAAAGAGTTTTGCACATAGTACTCTTGCAGTGCACTGAGCTGCATAGGCCAAGTTACCAGCAAGATCACCCTGAGGTGCTCAGAACAACTCAGTCTCCATATGAGCAAAACAATCCAGGAACACAAGTAGAGAGGCCATCACTTTCGTGGAAGGTAGCAGGAGCTGACTTAACAGACGACTGCTTCTTAAATGGACAGTTCTATGTGGCCTGCTCCAGAGTGAGCTCATCAAGCAGCCTGGTGATCCTAGCACCTGAGGGCAGAACCACCAATGTGGTCTAGAGAAAGGTCCTTCAGTAGAGAGAGAAAAAGTACGTATGTCTCACTTCATTTCTTACACTACAATCTTCTCCATTGGAATTCCTACAGCAAATGTCACATTTAAAATTTCACATCATCAGTATTATGACTGGATTTATGGAACTTAAATACCATAGCGAAGCACGGGTAGCAGGCTAGTATTGCATAAAACAAAGCATAAAGAAGTACATACACATGTTAACATTGTTAATGAGTCTTTGTGGAGTTCTTCACTTTCTGGCTGATTTATGTGTCTCAGGCTCTGTGCTGGTTGATGTAGTAGCCATTGATAATATAGTGTGTTGTGCTATATGAACTAAAGTTTGACTTATCTAGATCCCAGGTTCCTATCATCTTCCTTTGGGGAATGTGTTTTTAGTTGGTTCTAATATATAAACATATTTTTCCCCCTTATGAACATGTCTTGAGCTTCTTAGTACCTGTATCATCTGTCCCCTACGTGCTTCATGATGTACAGATACTTTATAATTAGGTTCCAGCAGTTGCAAACCCTCTTGCACAGTGTAGTTTTTGCTTATTTTTGTTGTGTTTTATTTACTTTGATGTGCATCCAAATCCATTCCCTGTTTCTGAGCAATACTGACTAAATTAAGAAGCTGAGTTCTAAGTTTGTTATGGAATAATATTCCCAGCAATGCTCTGAATTTCAGGATGACAAAATATGGCTTTATCCCCGAATCTGTGGCTTTCTTTAGAAGCCAGACTACAGTTTCTACTGAATACATAGACTGTAGCTAATTTGAACTTGATTGGGCATTTGGAAAGCCATAGTCATGGTCACAGATTTTGAATTAGTGTCTAGAAAACTGAAGACTAGTATCATAGCATACGTGGTGTGCCATTCCTTGAAAGTACAGCTTTTAAGTATATGATATTTTGCATTGTCAGATTTTTTAATATGAATATTTCCGGAGGGTGCAAATAATAATCTAAAACCAACAAGCAATTTCTGCTAGAGATCTTAAAGATGTCAACACACACTTGGTAGTAGTGTGCTTCTAACATGTCATTATTCTCGTGCATGGGGGCTTTGCCAGTGAGCAGGCTATTTTTATTGTGTCAGTTCCCCCATCTGCTTAACATGCTGATTCATTGAGCCTAATGTAAGATACATGTGGTTCTCCTTCTATAATTTTCAATGCTCTGATTTCTGTCATGTGGTGTCTGAAGTGTATCCCTTTTTAATGATTTGAGCAGTGTCAGTCTGAGGTCTCTGAACAATATTTTGCACCCTGTACTGTTCCTGAGGCTCTGCTGACTACAGGACAAAATTTTAGGGGCCTCTGTGGGCTGCAGCTGGAGGGGGAAGAAGGAAGGTCTCACTCCACAAAGTCCATTGATGGTTAGATACACAGCCCTGTGCTTGGGGATACTGTACGCTGTAAGGGACTCAGCCCACTTTATAGTTTAAAGAGCCATTGGGTGGGATGGAGGTGCAGTTAATTAAGATTAGAAGTACTTTTTCCTTTTGTCCCAATTAACCTCCTGCTGAGACTCTGTTAGCTTTAAAATAGTCAGAGTCCCTAAAAGTTTGCAGCATCCTGACTGGGTGGTGGGGGTTATTGATCCTAATCGCTTCCCCTCAGGTTACTACAAACTCTTAAAGAGCTCCATCAGGTCAATTTCTCTTCTCCCCTCTGGTTTCCTTCCCATCTTTAACTAATGCTCAACAGCTCTCAACATTTCATGGCACCTGGGGGGAAATGAGAATGCTCAATCTTTGTCAGGCTGTGTTTCCCCAGTGGTGTCTGTAGTTTCTTTTTTTAAAAAATGTACAACCTAATATTTTTCTGCATATCAAGGGCACTCCCAAGTATGCATAAACTTCTACCCGTGACCATGGGTGGTCTTTTTGCTGTCCTACTGATAAGCACTTGACCTTCAAATTCTGTATCATTAAATAAGTTTATGCAAGCCAGCCCAGTTTAACAATTCAATGGATTTTGGGGTTACAAAGGATAGCCAGAGCTGAAGAGAATTCACCTCCATTCACTGCTGTCAGAGATTATAGCAGTGACTCATAGCAAGCAATCATCTTTGCGTACATAGAGGAAAATGCATCTTTTTGTCAGAAAGCTGGCTCCCTATGGCACTTCTGAGCCGAGAATTCCCCAGAAAATTGGCAGCACCAGCAATCTCCACCCACATAAGATCTGGGGATAGTGGAACATGATAAATGGATGCCAGCTGCACTGTGGCCCATACTGTGTCTCTTCCACTGGGGATTGTTATATCTTCATATGACATGACTTTCTAGGACTGTTGATGCATTGCAATGGGATTACCCCGTCTGTTTTCACTCTTAAAAGAGAAGCTGTCATCATCACTTCTCTTAGCAATGGTGACATCCATCTTGCCTAAGAGAGCCAAAAGCTAGTAACGGAGACCTCATGTACTTAGTTTTGGCGTATTGCTTGCCTGTCTTCTGAACTGAGGAGTTCAGTGGTGGCAGAGCCTCTCTGTGTGAGAGGCCTCTCCCAAGAGAAAGAATGGCCAGTTGCATTGCAGGTATGAGATCTTCTACTATGCTCACAACTTCTTGTGTTCTTCACTGGCTTGAGAAGCAAAGTACCACCTCACCCACATTTAACACAGGAGGCTGTGTATGTGTGTCTCTTCATTATTAGTTTGGTGGAGAGGCAATGGAACAAACTTATTCTGCAAGCTTTTTGCTTTTATAGAGATCCCCCCCCCCCCGGACCTTAAAATATGCTGTGAGATGTGCTCTTTCAGCTTTCCTTTGGGTTGCACACAAACAGTGCTTTCAGGCAAGCTGTTCTTGTGTCATTCTCATTGGGCCAACCTGTTATTTTCTTGACTAAAGGAGAACTTTGAATAATGGTTTAAGAGGCATCGCTGCAGATTCTGGGGCATTTAGAGTTGCTCAGAGCATCTTGCTGGCTAATTTACAGTTTATTATATTTCTGTTCCCATCTCATCAATAATTCCAGGCCTGCCCCATCCCTCCCCATGCATTTTCCCTGTATCTTCATAATCTCTTCTTATTCTACATAAATCACAGGCTGTTTTTAGTGTGACCACGAGGGAGCTGAGAGGAGAAAGGTAAACAGAGAGGATGTTCCACAGTAACTTTGCAAGGCCTGAGAGGGAATAAAGGTTTCTCAGTGCCTCCAGCTTTTCCCCTTCCATCCGTAGAACCAAGCTGTTAACAATTAAAAGGAATTATCTTCCCTCTAGTTTGACTTGATTGCATTTGTGTTTATAGCAGTTTAGCTAACAAGCTCCAGGTAGGCTGCAGGAAATGGTTTATGCTGAGCATTTGGATGTTTGCTTCTCTTTTCCTTTCAGGTTCTCTTGTCTCTGATTTTAATTATTTTGTTTTGTTTTACATTTTACTTGGTTTACCATGTGGCAACCAGAGAGACTTACGTCTTCTGTTTGTATTGTGTTTACCATCCACAGTAATATTCCTTGTCTCACATTAATCTAGCCCTGCTTTGGGGGCAGAGAAAGAACTTGTCATCTTTAGACTGCTGATCTCACATTAATCTAGCCCTGTTCTGGGGGCACAGAAAGAACTTGTCATCTTTAGACTGCTGAGGATGACAGGCAGAAGAGTGACAAGACACTGCTGAAATTCTGGATATTTTATTAGCACAAGTGTGTCTGTACAACTTGTTTTTTTACGTGTGATTCGTGTTAGAATATTATGAGCAGCTTGTTTAATCTGAGCCATATCTCATGCCAAGCAGCTAGTATAAAACTGTTCTGCCAGGTAACCAGTGCTAAGATCTGAAAAGTAAGCTATGGCCAGGCTCCACCCATGAAGTTCTACTTTGGCTGCCGGATGTTGTCCTAGTTCCACCTCATGGCTACCAGATTTTCTCCTAGCTCTGCCCCACTTCCATCCACTTTCTTCCCTGTCTTCTGCATATTCTAGATCTGACCTCTGATTCTAGGAACGGCTACTTTTGAAATATAAATGTATTTATTTATTTTATTTTATTAGGTTTATATCCTGCCCAATCCCAGAAATTGGCTCAGGGCAGCTCATGGCAATTAAGGAAAAAGAAATAACAACAGCATATAAAAAACCAGTTAAAACATTCAACAATATGACAAGATGGCAGTAAACAAGATAAAACTTCAGGGCAGTCCTTAATGCCTCCTGCAGGATGATTAGTCCAATAATATATTTCTGGACTGGATGCCTCCTGCCTCAACCAAAGGCATGGTGGAACAGCACTGTTTTTCAGGCCCTGCAGAACTGTAACAGGTCCCACAGGGCCCTGATCTCATATGGGAGCATGTTCCACCAGGCTGGGGCCAGGGCAGAGAAAGCCCTGGACCTAGTAAAGGCTAAGAAGATGTCTTTAGGGCCAGGGACTACCAATAGGTTTTGATCAGCAGAGTGCAAAGCTCTCTGCGGTGCATACAGGGAGAGATGGTCCCATAGATATGCTGATCCCAGGCTGCATAAGGCTTTAAAGGTCAATACCATAACATTGAATTGGATTCAGTACTCTATTGGCAGCCAGTGCAGTTGTTGGAGTACCAGCTGAATGCATGTCCGAATAGATGTCGCTGTCAGCAAGCATGCTGCTGCATTCTGCACTGGCTGCAGTTTCCGAGTCAGGTTCAAGGGCAGCCTGGCATAGAGCGAGTTACAGTAATCTAGCCTGGAAGTGACCATGGCATGAATCACTGTAGCTAATTCCTGGGAGGTGAAACAGGGAACCAGTTGCCTGACCGGCCAGAGATGATAAAAGGCCGATCTGGAAACAGTGGTGACCTGGGCCTCTATCGAACGTGAGGCATCCAAGATCACGCTAAGGCTCCTCACCCTCAGTGCTGGGGTGAACAGTGCTCTGCCAAGCATTGGGAGCTGGATTTCCGATCCCAGACCCCCGTGATTCAGATACAAGACACCCGTCTTTGTTGGATTTAATCTCAGGCAGCTCTGCTGTAACCAGCCAGCCACAGCCCCTAATGCCCTGTCCAAAATATCCTGGGCGGAGTCCATCCGTCCATCAGCAGATAAATCTAGGTGTCATCAGCATACTGGGTGAGGGGGCGCATATAGATGTTGAGTGATGGGGCACATATAGATGTTGAACAATATTGGACAGAGAATCGCCACCTGTGGCACTCCACATAAGAGTGAGTACCGTGGAGACATTCTCTCCCCGAGCGCCACCCTCTGTCCCCAACCATGAAGGAAGGAGGAGAGCCATTGTAAAGCAGTTCCCCGTATTCCTATGTCAGTGACGAGCTGACAATCCTATCCCACAGACTTTCCTGATTGCGCTTATATTTTTAGCATGAAAATTTTGTTACCTCCTAAAACAATTACTACCCTTTGCATGATGTACAGATGTCTTTGATGGACCATCTCCATCCATATATGCCTGAATGAAAGCCAATCTAGACATGTTTTTTAAAAGAGCTGGGTGCAGGTTTCATAGGCCCAATGCCGGTTCCCCACAGCCATTCAGAAGCTGCATGGAATGGCTATTTAAAAACAAGGCAGAGCCAGTATGGGCTCTGAATGCTGACATGTGGGAGAAAGAAAGAGCTCTTGCCTCCTCCTAAGCATTTTGCCACATTAAGACAGTACTTGAGGGAGTTATTTCCCTGTTTTTGCTGCTCCATGTGCAGAGGAACTAGACTTACAACTGATCTCCGTACTGGTAACCATAATAGGAAAATAAAAAGTGGTTGTATGGACTGCCCTGAGAGGGAGGGATTTGAGATCTGTTTTAGACAAATTTGAGATTAAAAAAAAATATTGCCAGTACTTTTCATACGGGTTATTTATGTGATTATTAAAAACATCTGATTTAGGCATTATTCTTTTACTGCACTGATGTTTTATGTTGCTGTTTGTCACCATTTCAAGGCATCTTGAGTACTCCTTGAACAGAAAGGCAAGATGTAGATTTCCTAAATAAATAAAAATAAAACCCGTAATGGCCCTCAGCCCAGCTAGTGCCTTACTAGTATTCCCAGGTCTCTCCTGGCAACTGGCAGGGGATGGAGGAGGCTTACCAGGAGTGGGAGGGAGGCCCAGGGTACACCGCTGGCAACATGATGTCAACAACTGTGTGGATAGGCGATTAATAAATGGAATAATGCAGTAGCAGTAGTAGTAGTAATAATAATAATAACTGAACCACAAGCTATACCTTCACTTGCTCAGAAACTAGGGGTGTGCATTCGGTATAAACTGAGCTGAAAAAATACCTTATTGGTATTGCTCTGGTATTATTTATGCTGAATACAGATCAGAGAATCTGATCAGCTACCCGTATAATGAGCCCGAATAAAGCTGGTGGGGTTTTTTTTGCTTTAATTTAGGTGTATTCAGCTATACTGAATGGCTGGTAGGCTCCTCTTACAGCTCGGTTTAACCCAAGCTGCAAGAGGAGCCAGCTTCAGCTGAGGCGGCGCAGAGCTCTCAGCTCCTGAAGCTCTGGCTGATCCTCCTTTGCCTCCTCACTGCATGCAGCTCCTGAAGCTCTGGCTGATCCTCCTTTGCCTCCTCACTGCATGCAGTGTAGTTTAAAGTGCACTGCAGGAGAAGCCCTCCCAGCTAGGTCTGCATGCAGTGGGGAGACACTGAGTCTTGATCTGCACATAAGCAGTTGGTACACATACAGATTTAAGCTTCACAAACCAATACTAAAGTACTATACAGGCTAAATTAGTAAAACGCCAGGAGCAGCTAAGTAACACACCCAAACTCCACAGGACCAAACAAGCCCACTGGATGTAAAGTCAACTGATTTTAATTGCCACAGAGGTAGGACTACTGACCAAGCAGAAAAGAGCTGCTTCTTGAACAGGAAGCAAAAGCTGCAGCCCAGTTACTGTTAGCCTAGGTCTGACCACACCCTAAGGTCGTCAGTTCTAGGTTGGGCAATTCCTCGGGAATTTGGGTGGTAGAGCCTGGTGCGGCAGGGGAGAAACCTTAGTGGGTTATAATACCAGAGTCCAATGTTCAAAGCAGCCATTTTCTCCAGGGAAAATGATCTGGGTAGTCTGGAGATCAGTTGTAATCCTAGGAGGTCTCCAGCAATGCTCCCTCTAAGCTGTAGAGTCTTGTGAGCAAAAATTCTACTTTGTGAGCTACTGGCATTAAAGTTGTGAGCAAGCAGTTTGGCTCCTGCATAAATTAGTTTACTCTGGAATCATCCTTCCTGAGCTAAGACAAAAATGTGTGAGCCGGAGGCTAAAAAACTGTGAGCTAGCTCACACCAACTCGGCTTAGAGGGAACATTGGTCTCCAGACCCTACCTGGAGATTGGCAACCCTACCACCCAGCCCAGGCTCCAACATACTAACTCACTGGCCAGTGAGACGGCCTCAGTCCTTGAGCCAACCCAGTCAATTTTTGCTTCCCCCTCCTTTTGCAGTTTTCTTCTGGGCAAAGATTACCTGTGCCTATAGAAAGCTTTCCTTTCCCCTTAAAGGAAAAAAGAAAGGTAGGCATGAATCTGATCTCCATCATCTGAAGATCAGTTGTAATTCTGGGAGATCTCCAGGCCCCACCTGGAGGCTGGCAACCCTAGAAGCTGGATGTGGTGGTATAGTGCCTGGTTGGCCCAGCCTTTGCTTTTTACAGCTATGTGTAGGTTGTAGATGTAGTAGGTTATGAGTAGAGTTGCCATCCTCCAGGTGGTGGCTGGATATCTGCAATTACAACTGATCTCCAGGTGACAGAGATAAGTTCTCCTGGAGAAAATGGCTGCTTTGGAAGGTGGACTCTATGGCATTACACTCCATTGGTCACTCCCCATCCCAAACCCTGCCCCCCTCAAGCTCTACCTAAAAATCTCCAGGCTTTTCCAAACCCGGAGCTGCAACCTTAGTCCTTAGCTATGAATATGAACCTCAGACTCCATGCACTGCATGTGCTCTGTAGTGTGAACTGGAGCTTGCGTTGTCTCTCTGTCCTCCTGCAGATAGGTATCAACACAATCCATTGCCTTAATATTTGCATTCACACACACAGAGGGCCATAACCACGGTGGGGCTAGTGGGTGCTTCATCTCATTTGGAGTATTGATTTGCACCAAGATAGAGGTTAAGATGCTGAGCTGCAGACCAGAAGGTCTGTAGTTTGACAGTTTGAGACCCTAGTGCTGTGTGATGGAGTGAGCTCCCATCTCTGGCCCCAGCTCCTGCTAACTTAGCAGTTTGAAAGCAAGACACTGCAAGTAGGTAAATAGGTACCACTTTGATGGGAAGGTAACAGCGTTCTGTATTCCTCAGCATTTAGTCATGCAGGCCACATAACCAGAGAGAAGTCTTCGGACAGTGCTGGCTCTACGGCTTGGAAATGGAGATGAGCACCGCCCCCTAGAGTCAGATTCGACTAGCTTTCAAGCAAGGGAAACCTTTTAACTTTTGCTAGAACTTTTTTGGGGAAAGGTTTGTGAAATAATTGCTTTCATTTAAAGAATAGGAGACTGTAGAATAGGAAAATTTCTTGTTAAAAAAATATCAGTGATACCTTATGTCTCCCCAAGGTGGTAATTCTCCAAACTCCAATTGCCTGACCTTTCCTGCTGTGCCCACCCAAGATTCCCCCTGTTGCGGCATGGATTTTTGTAGAATAGGAACATTTCTTGTTAAAAAAAATATCAGTGATACCTACTGTCTCCCCAAGGTGGTAATGCTCCAAACTCCACTTGTCTGACCTTTCTTGCTGTGCCCACACAAGATTCCCCCTGTTGCGGCATGGATTTTTTTAGTCATCCTTATGGTGCTGAAATGGGACTAAAAGTCCCACATGTGAGCATGATAGATTCTTTACTTTAGGACTGCATTTGACTAATTTAGTTTTTACAATTTATTGGCAGTCATTATTGTGATTTTAAATTGTGGTCTTTTGATTATAATTTTTATTTTATTTGCACTGGAAGTTGGATTGAGTTTCACAAGGTAGAAAGGCAGCTAATACATTTTCTAAATAAACAAATGAGTAAATAAATAAAAGCTACTGAACTTAATAAATTGGTTTAGTCCAGAGGTTAAGGCATTGAGTTGCAGACTGGAAGGTCGGTAGCTCGGCAGTTTGAGACCCTAGTGCTGCGTGATGGAGTGAGCTCCCATCTATGGCCCCAGCTCCTGCCAACCTAGCAGTCTGAAAGCAAGAAATTGCAAGTAGATAAATAGGTACTGTTTTGGTGGAAAGGTAACAGTGTTCCATGCACCTCGGCGTTTAGTCATGCTGGCCACATGACTATAGAAAAGGCTTTGGACAGCGCCTTTAGTCTGTATCAAGTAAAATGTTTGGATCTAGCATTTAAGTTATGTATTTGATGGGATGTACAGTGAATATGTTTTCTTGAGAAATCTGGAGCGTGCTTTGGGTGTGCTGTGAGGCAGATGGTGTGCGTAAGAAATGCTTGACTTTTCTGTAAGCTTTCTAAGTGCAAATGGAGAGTTATCGGGTTTTGTTCAGTGTTGGGAGAGGATGGATATTGGTGTGGCCTAGCTAACAGGTATATCACATTGCAGGAAGTATTACATGAAACTAATGACTAGAGCCCTGAGCTGGATGGCCAAGGCTAGCCCAGTCTCATCAGATCTGGTTAGTAGTTGGATGGGAGACTACCAAGGAAATCCAGGAATGCTACGCAGAGCCAGACTGGTTGGTGGGAAGGTAACAGTGTTCCATGCACCTTGGCGTTTAGTCATGCCGGCCACATGACCATGGAGAAGGCTTTGGACAGCGCCTTCCGTCCATATCAAGTCCAATGTTTGGATCTAGCATTTAAGTTATGTATTTGATGGAATGTACAGTGAATATGTTTTCTTGAGAAATCTGGAGCGTGCTTTGGGTGTGCTGTGAGGCAGATGGTGTGCGTAAGAAATGCTTGACTTTTCTGTAAGCTTTCTAAGTGCAAATGGAGAGTTATCGGGTTTTGTTCAGTGTTGGGAGAAGATGGATGTTGGTGTGGCCTAGCTAACAGGTATATCACACTGCAGGAAGTATTACATGAAACTAATGACTAGAGCCCTGAGCTGGATGGCCAAGGCTAGCCCAGTCTCATCAGATCTGGTTAGTAGTTGGATGGGAGACTACCAAGGAAATCCAGGAATGCTACGCAGAGCCAGGCAATGGCAAATCCCTTCTGTTTGTCTCTTGCTTAGAAAACCCTACAGGGCTGCCATAAGTTGGCTGCGACTTGACAGCACTTTCCAACACCACCACCACCACCATTGGCCAGATATGAATAAATGGATGTGTCCTGATCAGGGTGCATTCCGTTCTAACATGGAAAGCTCTAATGTAACATAACATGAAGTGTTTAGCAGAATTAGTCTTTTAACTATTTTCCTCCATTGTCTCTTCAGGACTTGATTGCCACGAAGCGGGGGAATAAGGGACTGGATCAACTTCCTTACACAATGAAGATTGACTTTGCCTTCTCTGTCCAAGGAGTTATGCGCTCAACGAGTTCATGGTTACCTCTGCTTTGCTGCCATCGCCATTGCTCCTAAGGGAATTGTTGTTTGGAGACTGTTTGCTGATTCTGCCTCCATTCTCCCCTGAACACAGCAGGTGTCAGCAACCCGTGGCCAAAAACCTCTCCCGAAGAATCTTCATCCTGCTCCTTCTCCTCTTAGGATAAAGGCCTCTGGATCCTACCAGATAGCTGAGATCTTTCCTTGGCAGGGAGAATTTGCAACTTCATCTCCTGTTTTCTCTTGTGGAATTTAACAGCTGTAGTGCTTATTACCAGAGCCTCTTCTGCGAGTGGCTTTCAACCTTTTTTGTCTCCTAAGGAAAAGCGGCTTCTTTCAAACATGGGCTTTATTCTCCACTCTGCCTCTTTCACCCTAAAGGTGAGCTTATTGCTGGGCTCTTTTCTCAGCCTGTGTCTTGGGCTGGAGTTTGTGGGTGTTCCCAATCAGTGGGCGCGTTACCTCCGCTGGGATGCCAGCACCAGGAGTGACCTCAGCTTTCAACTGAAGACCAGTGTTTCAGCTGGATTACTCCTCTACTTCGATGATGGTGGCGTCTGCGACTTTCTCTGTTTGTCCCTGGTGGATGGGCGTATTCAGCTCCGATTCAGTGTGGACTGTGCTGAGGCCACAGTTGTCACAGATAAGCAAGTCAATGACAGCAACCTGCACTTCCTGATGGTCAGTCGCAACCACCTACGGACAGTTCTTGTGCTGGATGGTGAAGCCAAGCCTGCAGAGGTGCGCCCGCAGCGCCAATACATGAATATTGTCAGTGACCTCTTTGTGGGAGGCGTCCCGTCAGACATCCGTTCTGCAGCCTTGACCCTTGACAGTGTCCTGGGTGAGCCACCATTTAAAGGATTTATCTTGGACCTGAAGTATGGCAGTTCAGAACCCCAGCTCCTGGGCCACCAAGGCGTCCGTCTAGACATGGAAGGGCTATGTACAGAGAACCCATGTGAGAATGGTGGGAATTGCTTCCTTCTGGATGGCGAGCCACAGTGTGATTGCTCGGCCACTGGATATGTTGGGAGATTCTGTTCTGAAGGTAAGAGATCACTTTCACTTCTGTCTTCTGGATTTTGCTGCACAACATTCTGTGTTACTTATTGGCTACGTTGTTACCTCCGTTGGTTGTGTTTCAAAAAACGTAACACTCTTCAGTACAACAAACTGAATACTTGTCGCCAGACTATCAAGTTGGACAAGAAACCAAGATAGGAACTAGCAAAACTATTTTCACAGTTTTTGCTATGCGTTCATTGCTTGGTCATTAGCAATTCTACTATATTCCATGTTTTTGGAAAAATTTGGGATTCAGAGTTCTCTGTATGAGTTACTTGAACACCCTCTGAACCTCTTGAAATAATACAAATAAGAGTTGACGGGTTATGAGAGATGCCTTAATACCTCCAGCCAATCACTATTTGATTCCTTTATATGGTCAAGTAAGAATGGAAAGAGTAAGTACAAAGGATGCATAGAGCCTGAGTGCTCAGTAGAAATTCTGCTGCTCACAGCATTTTGAGTTGGATCTAGCTCTGCCCATTGCTCTGGCTAGGTTTAAAGATGATGGAAATTATATTTGCCCATGCTGTGACATGGGTAAAATAGAGCATTGGATTAGACCAGTTACTTCATATGCAGAATGCTCATGCTATGCTGTGGTCAGGTCTTTTGAACAGGAAGACACCAGTGTTGTATCCTGTTTCCTGTAATTCTGTTTGATATTCAAGTCCACTTTCCACTAATTGAGTAATCAAGAGTGGGGAGGGGCCTGTTTGCCATTCGTGCTTCCAAAGTAAGGATATTGCAGGATCTTGTAAAAGGACCAGGGTCACAGTGCCAAGAAAAGCTGTCAAGCTTCACAATAGTAAATCCTGGGTGAGGACTATTCATCACAAGGAGCTCTTTCAATTAGCTCAGTGCATTGGAAACTTATCAATGGAAGGAACAAGTATCAGGAAAATGATGTTATTAGCTATGCACTTGCCCTTATTGCTTGTGGCATTTTAGCTGCTGTTTATTTATGTGAGCAAAAATTCTACTTTGTGAGCTATTGGCATTAAAGTTGTGAGTGAACAGTTTGGCTACTGCATAAATTAGTTTGCTCTGGAACCACCCTTCCTGAGCTAAGACAAATATGTGTGAGCCGGAGGTTAAAAGACTCTGAGCTAGCTCAGACCAACTCAGTTTACAGGGAACATTGCCCACAAGAGGTATTGAGCAAGGTAGAGGAATAAACCATCCACAGCTTTTTTGTTTGGTTGTGCCAATAAGATATCATTTGGGGAGTAGCTCTGATCACCTCTAGTAGATTTGGATCATGATCATTTTATCCTCTTTCTCAAAATGTTTCCATTCTCTTTCCTCCTTGTTTTATGTGCTGTTGTAACAAATAATTTGGTGTGTCAGTTAACACTTTATTCCAGCGTGACTTTCCTTTTCAACAGGATACCAGCATTTCGCCCCCTCTTTGGATCATTAACCTGCTTTATACCATTTGCCAGCCTGTTGATTTCTGAGCTGATTTGTACTCACTTGATCACTGACTTTGGTTGGCTGGCTGATGGGACCTGATCAATAGCTCCAGTTTTAATAGCTAAATGTAGTGTGTACCTTTTTAATAATGAGTTCTCTCGACAGAGTTCAGGCCATTACTTGACTATTGATTGATACCTGTGTCTGCAGATGGCAAAACCACAACAAGCTCATTTATTCAGTGGACAGAGGGAAGATATATAAATAAATACTTAGCAAACCCTGCTGATAGTGAAGTTCCATTTACAGTATCCCAGCTTCATTAATGCAAACTGCAGTTCCAGTTAGTGAACCTCAGTGTGCAAATGTCCTAAGAGATATTTACAGAAATCAAGCAAAGAACATTATAGATATAAACATGCACTGAATATGTTAGGCTGAACTACACATGCCAATTTGTAATGTGTAGTATTGGGGTTTCCCCATTCTGACTTTGATGTTGACTTTGACGAGCCTTTATTGGCATATGTATATGCATACAATAGGAGATCAGGTTAAATATAGACTGGAAAATACAAATCAACATAGGGTAAAATTGGAGCTATGGCACAGGAAAAAACTTTGATGTTGATAGTCAGATGTCAGGAGTGAGCATACTTGAAGCTACCTTATACTGACATTGGTTTGTCAAGGTCAATATTGACTACTCAGGCTGGCAGCATCTCTCCAGGGTCTCAAATAGAGGCCTTTCACATCACCTGCTGACTGATCCTTTTAACTGGAGAGGCTGGGGATTGAACCTGGGACGACAATATGATATCCATCCTGGGGATAACACAAAACTCCTTCCTAAAGAGAATTCTAATACTGCCTCAGGGCACTCCAGCTGCCCTGCTGAGAGCTGAATCTGGCTTGCTTTCCATTAAGGTCCGTGCCCACGCTGCCTTGATTAATTACTGGAGAAAGTTAAAGAATTCTCCTTCTAGGCATCTTTCTAAGCAGTGTTTTATCTGGCTTCAGAAAGACACCTCTTGGGTTGCCAGCTATCACAGGCTTTTCTGCCTGTACCCAATACCGGTTGACCCCCAAGGCTTCCCTCTAAATGGGTTCAAAACTTGGGAGCTGATATTCAATATACATGCCACCTTAGATAGGGGAAGTATTATCAGTTCTAGATTTCCCCCATGGTTTAAACTGCTCAAACGGGATCACACCAGAACTTCCTGTTCATCCAGCATCACCTTCTACACACTTAGAGAAGCCTTTACAGTCCTCAGATTTCAAACAATAACAACAGCCATGTTAGTTGGCCGTTATCAGCATATACCTGTTGCTCAGCGAGTATGTATCTGTGGAGCCCTGGAATTGGAGGATCTCCCTCAGTATGTCCTGTTTTGTAACCTTTACTTGGTTCTCAGGGCCAAGTTCCTTGCAGCCATTTTCGGCAGGCTAGCCTCACATTCAGTGGCAGACAAAATAATCTACCGCTTATCTGATGATCATCCTTATGTCACCTATATAATATCACTGTATGCATTGGTTGCCAAGAAGATTTGTGCAGAACTTTTGCCCTGATGTTCAACATGCTGTATTCTATGTTATGTCCTGGTCCTGACAATTTTAACATAGTTTCTAACCTTGTGTTTTTACTGTAATATTTATTACTTCTTGGGCAGCTATTATTATGGCCTTTGGCTTCATGTAATAAAGTTCTGCCATTTGGGACCTTCTGTATACAAAGCAGATGATCTTCTACTGAGCCACAGCCCCTCCCTGTGGGGGAACTTATTTTCCAAGTGCCTAAGGGCTGGATGTGGGTTGAGACTGTGATACGTGTGTGTGTGTGTGTGTGTGTAGAAGGGCATTCAGCCTTATTCCATGCTGTTTTCCTGATCTGAAATGGCCCTGGGGCTCGTGTTTACCCGCTGGTGGGGTGCTGTGCATGTAGCCCATCAGTACCTATGCATCTAGGGCAAATAGTCATTTTGGGTTGGAAAAACAGTGTAGAGGGGAGGCTGAAGCCCCTTCTCCGCCTTGCACCATGGCTCTGATCCGAATTAGGAGCCTGGGCACTTGGTAAACAATTTCTTCCACTTCTGACATCTGATGGTTGCCATCAAAGTCAGGTTGGGGAATGCCTGACCCTAAATGTTACAAATTGTAAAGTTTAGTTTAATTTTTAGTGACCAGTTGAATACACATTCCAGATTTTGGGGGACTCTCATCAAGATGCCTTTCAGTAGGCCCCACTAGTATTTGCCACCACTCGTGCGGTGGCAGCTGCCCAAATTGCCATCTGAGGGGGAGGTGGGAGAAAGAGGTCAAGAGTATACCTATTAAGTCTAAGGTGCCTTGACACATCGGTCCCACAAACTTCTATTTTTTTTTGTTAAGTATGCAACTCAACAACGTTGTAAGTAACAAGTGAATAAGCTTTATTAAGAATGAGAACTTCCGAAGATCACACAGCACGACGACACACACGACCACACACGACAACAAACAGTGGAGCCTAGCTCCTTTTAAACAATCCCGGGCTGGTGTAGCCACGCCCTCACATAGTTAAGGTCCAATCATAATACAGATATAACATCCAGTAAACATACTTCCCTCCAGCACAGTTCTCTTGCATTTGATTGGTTACAATACTGCTTCAGCCAATGGTATTGTTTCAGATTAGAATCCTGGCTGAGGTTCCAAGCTTAACATGGTTTCTCTATGGTGAAGACACAACATTTTTCATGCCAGTAACTTCAGTAAATTTTTCTAGACAAATCCTGTGAATTGTTTTCTGGTAATGGTGGTAAGACTAACAACAGTTCCCATGGTTTCCTGAGGAGAAGGGAGGAATATTAAACTAAGTCATGGTGTAGATAGGTCCTCTGAATCCAGGTGTTTTGGGATCAGAGAGAAGATTTTTGAGTAACAAGTGATTTCTGCTTGCTGGCTTACATTTTTGCCATAGATATGCCTTCTAACACAACAGCATCAGTTCATCCGTTCAGAGGAAACAAGTGAAATGGGAATAAAAATATAATCTCAGTTGTTTTGTTTATCCTGTCCAATGATTTCAATAAAAACAGAAGTTGTAAAAAATCCTTTTGGTTCTCCCCATCTACCAACCAATAAATCTTCTCCGTTTTCTGGGATTGCTCTGGCACTAGGAGCAGCTCAGGTCTCCACTGGGGTCTGAATTTCACAGAAAGACAAAGTATACATTGAAATTATGCCTTTGTAAATACTTCAAATAAAACAAAGAGAATCAGCTGTCCAGTACATTGGCATGCTCAGCATTACTTTCAACTTTACAAGATCATGAACAGTCAAGGCAAGTTCCAGGTTTTGTGGTGGCCCTCGGCAAGATGCCCTCCATCTCTCCCCTCCTCTAAACATGCTGCCTTATCATGAAAGCACACATGCTCCTGAGAGCACGGCATGACTCTATCATGTTCTGTGAAGCTTTTTAGATATGAGCAAGTATAGGTTCCTCTCCAAGCATAAATACAAGATGGTCCTAAAAACTCCTGGGACAAAGTTCCATTACTTCATGTATACAGATGGAACAAGTATCTCTATTTGCTGGTGGGCCCTCTGTCAAGCCACAGCCCTTGGCAGATGCCCTCACTATGCCAGTTCTTGATGCCACCCCTGACAAGTCCAAATTGGTCCTCAGAATAAGCTTTCCCCCCACATGCATAAGCCACAGAGTTGGAATGTTCTGAAAGACTATCTAATCCATTCCCACGTTTCTCACATTTAATCTGGGCAACATAGGACAGGAAATAGTTCTCCTAGGATCGAGTTTGGTAGCACTGTAGAGACCAATAGGGTTGCCAGGTCTCACCTTGATCCCAGCAGGGGGCTCCAGTCCGGTTCCTGGAGTCTTCTGGAAGTGACATCATCTCACTAGGCACATCATTCAGGGAACACTCTAGTATTTGGGTAAAAACTCTGTGGTCACCATAGAGTTTTTCCCCAAATGCTCCCACACAATGTGCCCAGCATGATGACGTCACCCTGGGTGATGTCATCATGCCAGGCATGTTGGGCACACTGGGACTCTTTGGGGGCAGGACTCCTCCCACCAGTAAGCTGGCTTGCAGGAGATTGGGGGCCCTGAAATCAGAGGAACCCCCAACTCCGTCGAGGGATTGGCAAGCCTAGAGACCAATAAGGTTGGTCTCTAAGGTGCTACTAGACTCCAATCTAGCTGTTCTACTGTAGATCAACACTGCTACCCTCTGAAATTATCTTCATGAAATAGCTCTTGTATCACCTGCCAGATCAGTTTGCAGAAATGGGGTTTCCATATTGTGCAGCATAAGGAGACCTGTAGATCCCTAACAAGGTCTCCATTCCCAAGGCTTCTTTTGGGGTTGCAGGTGAAGCTGAATCAAAATTCTCTTAAGAACTTCTAATAAACTCCTCTGGTGGTAGCAAATCCATGTAGATGCTGCTGCCACCATCTCTACAAAGTGACATCTTAAATGGCTCATGCCGCCTGCAGGGGCTGTTTCAAAATGCAGCCTGAATAGGGTCCTGATTGCACCTCTTTCCTTGATTACAGAGCAAGATTTCCTGGGGATGCGGCCTCCTGAAATGACAGAGGAGCTTGTCACTGTAATTATTACACTTTTAACAGCAGAGTGAACAGATTTCTCTGCTCCCTTTTAAAAAGAGACAGGTTACTGCAGGGCTTATCTTCCACCTGACCCTTTGGCATGGCCAAGGCTTCCTGTTCCAGATGGGTTTGGTGGCAGCTGCTTGGCCCTCTCTTGCAGCCATGTGGTGCCCTGTTGCCACCTCCCTTCCATTTTATGACACTAATAACCACTCTGGCGCTTTTCCAGGAGCCTGATGACTGTACTTAATTTGCATACATTTTGTAATCAAAAAACAAATGAACACGACCATAATATTTGCTTCTACTTGCATCTTCCTTGATGAATGAATATAAATTGCTTGTTGTTTGAATTCACCAGTGGTAAACAGCCAAAGTGTTTGTCTGATCCTTGCCCTGCTCTTTTAGGTTGAGGGCAGGCCAATGTGGACTATGTCCCCCCCCCCCCAGCTGCAGTTTGAATGGCTCAGACCTAATTCTCCAGCTGAAAACTGCACTTAAGGAAATTCATAGTAACCTTGGGTTGCCCAGTAAATGGGAGAAGGGAGAGATGGGCCCAGTGTAGCTCCTCTCTTTTTGTTGGCTTGATGTTGGTGTTCTGTAGTGAGGATGCTTACTGTGCAATCTTGAGCAGAATTATAGCCTTTTAAGTCTACTAAAGTTAATGGTCTTAGAAGGGTATGACTCTGTTTAGGGTTACTCTGTAAGATTTTCAGAGCAATATGTTTGATATGCTTTTGATGCTGCTTTTTATGCATCAGAGATGATTCACACAACCCCTTTCTTTACCTATAACCTCTATCGGTGGTGTTTTGTTAAAAGCATCATGGATTAAAAAAAGAGATGAGGAAGCCACTGTCTGAATCTATTTGTTTATTTGGTTTATTTATACTGCCTTTCTTGTAGAGGTTCTCAAGGCAGATTATAGAGGGGTTGTTTTTTTTAAAAAAAGAAACCATACCATAAATACAATAAAAATACTTAGATAATTTCTACAAACATTACAGCATTATTCTACCATGGGCATAACTCCCAATGTATCGAGTGGTTGCAAATGAGAAAGTGGGTCCTGGGCCCTTGCTGATAGGGTCTGCATCAAGTATAGACTAACACTGAGGATTATTGGCCTTGGGAGAGCCTGTCACTGCAAAGCAGTTTCAATCACAGCCTGTCCCCCCTCTCTCTTTAGGTGCTGGCAGAGTTGGCTTTTGGCCCTCTGGAAAGATTGCTCTTCCCCCCTCCCTAGTTAAGCATTCTGCCACCATAAGGAAAAAGTGATGGATTGCATCCAGATGAACTTTTCTAATAACAAAAGACATTTCTGTCAGTGGGACATACTTCCCTGGTTTCTCCCCTCCTGCAGCTGTCCACTGGTCCCCCTGAAATCCTGCTTTTGAGGAACAAAGGACCCTCAGGAATGGTGTGAGGAGCAAACCTGGGAGTCTGCAGCAGCAGTTGGTGGAAAGTACATCTCCCCTTCCATTAGTGGAAAATTTAGTCTGGATCTGGTCTGGTAGCATTTCCTCATCCAGGTGGTCGAAGGTCAGTCATCAGAGGTTGCCACCAGTCTCTGTCCCCTGTTCATTCACCTGCTTGAGAGAGCAGTGGTGGCTGGTGGGAACAGCAGCTGCCAGCTCTATGGTGTGATCAGGTGAATAAGCAATGTTTGCTTCTCCTTACAACAGTAGCTGCTTGTCTGCTTGAGCAGATGAGCAAAAAAGCAATGGTGTCTGGAGGCAGTTGCATTCATTTCATTGCCAGCCCTTCCCTCTCTGTGTGTCATGGCTGTAACTTTGGGGGAGAGGTTCATTGGACAGCACCTTGATGATGGTTCCCCAAAACCTGGAGGTGGCCCTGCTTAGTTGAGTAAAACATGTCTACTTCTGGGGTAGAAAGCTGTAGTGTAAACTGACTCTGATTGAAACCCTTTGATTATTTTGCACATCTTTTACTGAACAGCTCCTCTTTTTTTGCATGTTTTTAAAGCTGTTTCCCAATCATGTCTTAATTTGATGGTGATCCAGATGGTCAGTAGAGAAGCAAGATGAACTAATAAATGGCTGCAAAGTGCTTGCAGGCGTTACAGTGCAGTGTAAGCACAGTTTGTTGTCATTAATAATAGTAGTAAATATCAGAGAGGAAGGAAATCTGCAGCCTTGGAACAAGGTCCTAAATTGTTTCTCTAATTTATGTTTGTCAAATGGTACCCTCTCTCAAAACATTTGTGTGTGTGTATGATGTATATATATGTATATATATATACAAATGTGTGTGTGTGTGTATACATATATATATGTATACACACACACACACACAAATATATTCTTTCACTTGAAATGGGATGCTGTATGAGCTGTGAAAGCTGAGCATGACACCTGTGGTATGGGGATTCTAACTTCTTGTATAGAGTGGAGATCCAGGTCCACCTGGGTGATAGAACTGGATGATGATTGTAGTTCTAACCTGTTTGTAAAAGTCAAATCAGATGCAGGCTTCCATCTCTCCACAGACTGTATGTATTATCTGGGTGAAATCTGAGGCTCTGATATCCATCATGGGAACAAGTGAACATCAGGTGAATTGTTCTCTGGTATGTATGGTATTTGGGCAAGAGTCTTCCCTAGTGGATTTCAGTGGGAAGGATGACTAGTATCACTGGAGTAACTTCCTTCCTTCCTTGTATTGGAAAACTTCCCCAGGAATAATAGGAGATGCAGACAAAGAACCAACACATTCACTGAACCCAGGGCACAAGTCTAACATTCACCTTACCCTGTGGATCTAGTTCTCTGGGCTGGTAGAGAATGTTGTTTCTAAACTCCAGAGGAGGTAGTTAAAAATAGAATTTCACTGGGGATTCCAGTGAGCAGTGGAAACTTCACAATTTACAGCATGCAAGGATCAAGTGGAGAAGAATGAGGAGGAATGCACAGTGAATGGTCCCTGAAGCTGCTGAGAGAAGACCTGCACCTTACTTGTGTTCCCAGATGCTCAGTGCTCAGGGAGAAAGTTTC